>NW_019101569.1:394966-500492 GCF_001856785.1 Myzus persicae
CGCCTCGAAAATTAGATTTTGTATTACAAAAATACAGGTTTTTAAAAATAATTAAAGTTTTTTTAACAGTGACGTTTTTTATGAGAAATAAATTGTAGGTGCTCTAATTGAAATTATGTAAGCTTCCTGTTAGGTTACAGATTAGATTAAATTATATAAATACGAAAATATACAACCAAAAGCCCGCAAAATATTTTTTTGTGTACGCGCCTGGACTTTCCAATTAACTAACATACTGTATAATATATATAAGTATAGAACCATATTATATTTAATATATAAATATAAAAATATACCTACCCTATACAAACATTTGAAAAAAAGTAGAGAGGGCGCTTTGGTGAAGGTATTGCGCAAAATTAGTATTATACGAATTTATAAAAACCGGTAAAGTTGCTCTGCTCTGCTGTAAGGCTCTACGTATATTTTATATAGTAGGTGTTGAGTGACTCGAAAAATATTATGAATATATAATGGATGTGTTAAATTTGAATTCAGTGATAAATCACTGAATATACGAAGGAAAACGACTCAGAGTGGAGGGTGTCAAATCTAAGGATATATAATTTATTAGTTATTACTATGTAAGGAGATTATTAACTATTTTTATCATAATTATATATTATAGAAATCATGACACTATGACACACATCATAAGGTCCGAAAATAAAAAATACGCTAATATCGGCCGTATATAATCTTATAAAATTAATAAATATGTATGCACTGCAGCTTAAGAAATATTCGTGACCTATCACCTACGTCCCATTCAGGAATATTGTATTGCATGCTAATAATGTCGAAAACTTATAAGTAGGCATGTAATACTTGGTCAAAAGAAAAAAAAGAACAGAAAACAATACGCAGCACTGTAACCTGACTACTTATATATATACCTATTTTTATATAGAGCCGCGACGCCGCGTTACCTACAAGCTACAAGCTACCTATAGCTACACTGCTACAGGCGTCAGCAGATATTCATAAGATACCTATTATAATTTTTTTTTTATTTAAGCCGCAACAACACAGATTATTGGCTTTTGTTATATACAATGAAATAAAGGAAAGAAATACAATGTAATAATAAAAAAATGTGGATATATATGAAAGGTTTAACATTTTTAGTTTAGAAAGAGGGAGTGGGGGGGGGGTTAAGATATTATAATATGATACCGTTTATATGTGTTATGTTTATACTTACCTACATGGCCGTTATACTATGTTGTACTTTACTCGTATGCAGTGGTATGCAGTGCTTGATTTGGAAAAAAACCTAGAAGGGGGACTCAGCGGATGTTTGATAAACGAGCGTTCCACTCAAAATTAACTGTCACATTACCCACACAACCCTTCAGGGCTTCAGCCACCCATAATCCCAAAAAATCATTACATTTATTGTACAAAAACATTTTAAAAGAAAAAAACTTTTGTTTATTAATTATATTTTTAAAGACATTAATGCTAAGTTGCATAAAAAATGTATTAATTTAACTGTCCAATAAAATTTAATGGACCAATCATGGGTCACTAAATCATGTTTAAAGGACCATTAGCTCACTATTGATTTGTTAAATGTTTAGTGATTGTTCATGCAACCCGGCATAAATATTAAATTATTAATTAATTATTCTACAAAATATACAGTATATTATATAGTATTAATAATTATAGTTTGGTAATTGGAGATAAGACGAGTCGTTACATCATTCAATGACTTGACATTATAATTTATATTATGATTTATAGAGATTTAATTCATACAATTTTGTATCTATGGAATACTCACAGATATATCCTTATATTTAAGTGGGCATCATACAATTTCTTAGCAATTTAACAATGAATTTTTTTTTCATAGTCGATTCAAGTGTACAATATTATGGCTATATATATAGGTATATTTTGCATCAGAAGAACTGATTATTTACAAATTCACTATAGTAAAATGTTGCGTTCCGTTTCAAATAAATAAAGGGGGACCCCCCCCCCCCAAAAAAAAATCGAGCATTGCTCGTATGAATATATCATAATCGTCACTCGCCAGCTGTAGGTATACGAGTCTTTCTCTTCCGATGCAGTACACAATTTTGACATACCTTCTATTTAACAGTCATCATACATAAAACATAACGATTAAAGTATAATGTGCATTAAGCACGCGACAGTGCACAATGCAAACAACTGCATCAGTGACGTGAATGCCGTCATCCGATACGCGCAATGAAGTAAAAAACTCGGCACTGCGACAATAAACCGACCACCCGAACGAGCACGTGTACCTATACTTGTACATGGGTATATCATATTATGATTATTATTATAACATGATTTGTTGTACATTTATGGCCAATACTCAACACTGCACCTACAAGGCCGTACATATATATATTATATCGCGAGGACGCCTAAAAGATTATAGAATCGCGTGCGTGGCGCTTATGTAGCCGTGAAGAACCACGGTGATGTTCCAGTTTGAGTTTCTATGGGCTCATATTGTTATAATATTACCACGATTTAAAAACATATTATATACCTTAAAGGGTTAAACCGTGGTTATTACTCGTTGTACACTGTAGTTGTTGCAGATTATACTCACATATTAATATATTATTGTTAATATAATATTGTGAAATATAAATTATGATTTATGGCGATCTATAAAATAGCCGGTACCGAACTGCGTAGGAGTAGCCCCACGCCCCCCTCTATATTAAATCCACGTCAGTACTTATTAATTTATGTTACTCCTGCGGTGCAGCACCTAAACACACTGGACATACAAATGAAAAATACGGATATTAATTTATATTAATAATGTATTTTTTACTTGCATATGTTTAGGTTTTCACTTAATGTTTCGCGTCTTATTTAGATATACCTACTTGTTGAGCTGCCATACTAAAGTTTGATAATAATTTCACCAATAGGAAAAAATAAGAGTGATAAAATGATAGCAGAATTACTAGAATTTTTTGTGTTAACTCTGATTTGACAATCAAAATATTTTTTAACTGGGTATTAGTAATAATAATTAAGAAAAATATTAGTAATCACAATTCATATTAATTGTTTTTAGTTTAATTGACTAAACATGACAAATGAGTTTACATATTCTGACATTTAATAAGTAATAATAATATAATTGTTCGACGACAAATGATTAAGAATTGATAAGGGTTTAATAGTTAATACTCTTAAATAATTTAGTAATAATTAAAAGTATAATAAAATAAATTGTGGTAGCATTTTGACATTTAACAGCAACTTTTAGCCTTAAATTCTTTGTTATTTTTTTATTGTATCAACTATATAATATATAATTCAATTTATTCACTGTTCAGCAAGACAACACGTCAGTTCTGCGCATCCCCTCACGTAACCCAGCTATCATAACTGGTTTGTCTGTGACAAAGAGTACAGTGGGGATTCACAGAAAAACTGATTTTCATAAGGTCACGGTGAGTTCTCTCACACAATAGTGTATAGGTTTAAATTTGTCAGATTTTTATTTGATAAGACCACTATGTATTTATATTTCCACCCGGTCATTCTTAGGTAGTGTACAAATATAGGAACTAAGGTTATTATTATTCATTTTAATAATTGTTGAGTATGCAATTTTAACAACATATTGTCCAAATATTAAATGTAATCAATAAATTATAAAGAAACTATGATAAACATTTCTTATTTAACATTAAAAATAATAAACATTATAATTTAACCGTGGAACAAATATACAAAAGTATTGAAATAAATAATAAATGAATAAAATCATATGCTAGAACTAAAAATTATGTTAAAGCAATATGAATAATGTAGCCAATATAGTATGCTACCAATAATTTTGTTGATACATTAAAATTTTAACAAGAATTGATAACAATTTTGTTCTGTTTAAAAAAAATGGTATTCATAATTAGCTAACTAGGATAACTATATCCAATCACAATAAAGCATTTGTTATGTTTTCCCATCATTTCACCAAATTCACATTTACCACGGTGGCTGTTGCTGATTTTGTGGAGGGTATTGTGGAGGATATTGAGGAGGATATTGTGGTTGACCTTGAGCTGCATAGTTTTGATAGTCTGAAACCAAATACGTTATTATAAGCACAACTGGTAAATAAAATATTTTTGAGGTTTTCCGTCTAAAAAACACAAATTACAAATATCTTTGAAAGACAGCATATTTGTTATATTTTTCATAATCAAGAGGACAAAATTAAAGCAATAACAATACAAAAATAATAAATTACCTACTTTGTATTAAAATAAAAATTAAGTATGAATAATTTATACATATTGACACTCACTCTACCTCATATAAGAGTAACCTCAGGCAGCAGGCTTCTGTGCACAGCGGCAGCAATGGGTGTAATTATCACACTCTTGGGAGTGACACTTTATTATTCGAACAACCATCTAGCCTACATTTTGCTAAGATTAACATAGTAAACAATTTTTGGTTGCAGCTGATAGTTGTAAACAAAAATTAACAACGAAAATTGGTAGCAGCCCGAGATTACTTTTATTGTCTTATAAGAGACCAAATATACATTGATTGGTCCATATTCAAAATTCAAATAATTTGATGGCAAAATCTCTAACTCAGAGTTAATAAATTTCCAGAAGGGAGTGTAAAAATGTATTATGGCATCCTATTCATATCTTCTTGGTTTATTGTACACTAATAAATTAAGCCCAGCGACCCCAAAAAAATATGCAAAAAATAGAATATATTTTGAAACTCAATATTTACAAAATATTGAACTCAGTTCAGATGCTCAGATCCAAGACTCAAAAATATAATATCTTTTTCACTCCCTAGTTAAAATATAATGTATAGCACATAATTTACTTTGTGGCTGATAATGATGAAGTGTCGCATAAGGATTGTATGTAGTTGGCATAGGCGCAGCACACATGTACGTAGGAGGTTGGTAAGATGGTCCAGTCCTTGGAAGTGTGTACGGTAAGGGCATACCCTGTGGTTGCATAGGATAAGGAAGCTGAGCACCCATGGGCGATTCATCTACAAAAAATTATATAAAAATAATGTATTGTTAAAATAATAGAATGTAATTGTATGTTTACGGATTTGGGTTTTAGCAGGTGCGATTGGAACAGAAATGGGTTTTTCTCTACTTAAATCTGCAGTTAATGATTTAAGTAACTCTTCTTTTTCTGCTTTTCGAGCAAAACAAAAATCGGAAATTTTGTTTTGGGCAGTGATTAAAATCTATAACAAAATAAATTATTATTATTATTAATTAAAAAAAAAAATTTTAAAAAAAGAGTGCTAACTTTAAGTTTAACAACTTCGAACTAATTTTATATTCAAAACTACTTCATTATAAAACATTCTTTAATTTTCATAAATAATAAATTTCATATAATTACTTCAGTTAAGTCATTATAAAATTTAGTTCCTTCAACTAAATTACTTTGTAAATCATTAAATACATCATAACCAGATGCTAAATCTTTAAAGAGGGCTTCTCTTTGGCCACCACTGCTCTTTTCTCTACAAAATTCTGTATTCACCACCTAGAGCCAAAGACGAGTCAGTTAGTTAATAATAAAGAAGAATATTTTTTTAAAAATATACCTGTATATTGGATAAAAGTTTGTCTTGTCTAGCAAGACTATCATTAACTTGAGCTTTTAAATGTCCATAAGATTGATCTAAACTCTCAGTTGACAAATTAGCTTCGTGGATAGATCCTTCTTCAGACAAAGCATTCAAGAACTTTGATTTCATATCAGTTGTGGCACATTTTAATTCCGTTTCAATAACATCTCTTTCATTTTTCAATACTTCCACCTTTAGTAATTAATAATTTATAAATAAAAATTGTTTATGAAAATAGAATAATTTATATTTACCTCTTCCATTAAGTGTCTTAATTTATCAGCAGCTGTCGAATTGGCAAAATTAACTCCAGTACTAGATCCAACAGGCAATACATTTTGCATGGCTTCTTGTCCTTCAGATAATAAATAAATAGCTCGCTTGTGTGTTTCAAACTTTTCATGAATCATCTAATAGAATAAAAATATAATCATACACCTATGAATATTAATGAAAATTTGAAATGATAATTCATTATAATTTTACCTTATCAGCAGATTTGGCATTCTTAATGATCTCGCGATATTTAGTTATGTTAACTTTAAAAACTTGAGTAAGAACATTTGATTTGGTGCGATTCCACTTTTCTTTGAACTGTGCTTGGAGTGATTCGTCAGATGCTTGTTCTTCATTCAACATCCGTTCGGACTAAAACATTTGTTTTATAACAAAATCGTTAAATACATTTATTAAAATTATCTATGAATATAAATAACCTCATTAATTATTTCTTCATTTCGTTTCAACAGCTCTGGTAATTCTCTGATCATATTTTCTAATTTTTGTACTCCACCATTCATTCGTATACTGTTAGATTTTTCAACTAGTGATTGTGGTATTCCTACACCTTTAACATCTTCTAGTGCTGCTGGCAAGTTTAATGACGCCAAACATCTATGAACAAAAGCAACATATTAATATACTAAAAAATATACAATTATTATGATTTTTAAGAGTAAATAAATAATAAATATACAACATACCCATTCAATATTTGTGTAGATTCTCTCAACTTTCCAATTTCTGAATTAACAAGTTCTGTTTTACGAACATCATATGCACTAAGTGCTTGTTGAACTGACATTGGCACTAAATCTTCAAATAAATCTTAAAGGAAACAACATAAGTGGAATAATACCAAATTAAGTATAAGCAATTTAAATATAAATGTATACCTTTAAATTTGGATGAAAACTTTGATGGCACAGGAGTAGGTTTGGCAATTGCAACTTTAGATATTAGTTCTAAATGTTTGATATCTGGAATTCGTTCATGATAAATGAAGTCATTGTCTTTTTTTGCTTCAGTTAACTCTTGTATAGCTTTATTTAGACGGTCATTGTAATATGAACGAGCGCATCGCTCTTGGCCAACTTTAATATATGAAATAGCTACCTGAATAATATCATAACAATCAACATTTATAATTATATTGTAGTCATCTCAAATTATTTTTTATACATACATTAAGCCTGGCAATTTCTTCACCAATAGTTTTATTAGCCTTACAAACCATTGCTTGATAATATTGGGCCAAACCATGAAATATTGACTGTTTTCCATAAACCTATAAATTTAATTTAAAAAATGTTTTAATATTAGTGAAATCAGATAATTTTAATAATATTTAGTGTTTACATTTGATGTCCATTCCTTATCCAATGACATCATAACTGTTTCTCTCTCCATCATTTTTGCTGTGTCTGCATAAAATTCTTCACATTGTGCACATAATTTAGCAATTGTCTGATCTTTCATTTTATCTAAAAAAAAAATTAAACATAAATATAATTTCAGTAGGTACTTAAACAATAATTATTACATAAATATGTTATTTATATCCACTTACAAAAAATAACAAATTATAAAGTTGACTAAACCTTTAAATTAGGACTAAGTGACTAACCCCAGTTTAAGTAAACCCTCTCAATATTTGATATAAAATAAATTATTCCTATTCCAACGATTACAAAAATATCTTGATGTAAAACCTTTGGGGAGGATATGGAGGAATTCTTTCCTTGATATATGTGAGTCAGCAACAGAAAATTATTTCGCTACCAAATTCTTCACAAAATAGGCAATAAATATTCCTTAATGGCATCAAGCAAAAAACGGCACTTAACAGAGCCAACATTCACGATAATTTCAATCAATGTTGAAGGAATATCACCAAATAATGAAGACATACTGAATCAAGAAAAATGCAAGAAGACTTTGTGTTAGGTATTACTGTGCTACGTATTATATCAATAGGAAACACATACAGACAACCAAATGAAAACACCCAAAATAACTGGAAGTAAATTAGCAGCAGTAAGATCAGATTAGACCTCTATTTTATACAATTTACCCAATAATTTTACTTTTACTTATTTACTATTATTATATTACTTAGCTCACGCCACAAGTCACAAACGCATTTAAATATACATATAAAAAAAAAGACAGGGTCCCAGGCAGCGATCACTGCCTAGCTGCCTTGGCCAGGCCGACACTGATTTGTACTATAAAGGATATCACAAAAGCAAACAAGAACACTATAGATATGACGCAGAAAAGTATAAGTTGGACTGAAATAAGTACAAATGAAGATATTTTAAAAATAATGAAAGAAAAATGAACATTAATAGCTACTCAAAAGGTAAGGAGATGGCAGATGATGAGGCATGAGGATGAATTGCATAATTTAAAGTACAATAGAAGGAACAAGATCATGAAGAAGACCTAGAACAAAATACATCAGCCAAATAATGAAAGATGCAGGAGTTACTCCTTACAGGGAAAAATGGAGAATGAATTAGTAGTACATAATTTTTTTTTAAAACCAATCCCTGAATTGAAGAAAAAAAATATAGTAAGTATATGTCGTCTGTCAATTCTACTGTGCTGTTGCCAAAAGTGTCATTCGTTTCCATTTGAACCAACATATTGTGCCATTGCGTAGTTATTAAAAATGTACATCCTACATAAAATATAGTAAGACTTGAGGTACTGTTGTGTGGATTTAAGTTATTTTTTTATGATCCAGTAAGAAACATTATTACAAACATAAAATCAAAACGACCGAAATCTTATCCAATATATTTTTTTTTTCATAGACCTTGAGCCAATACTTTTAATTATTCATCCACTTATAAGCATTAAACTAATTTGTTTATCTAAAAAAAAAAAAAATTAAATATGCAGATAATCCTTGCTCTGAGCATTATCCCTACATTTATACAAATATATTAAAATATTTTGACAAACAAATTCATCTTACTTTAAGACATTAACATTCGTAGCAATCAATTTGGATTTGGATTCAAGCACGTCTATGAATAATGATCTAATAATTCTGGAAATATTCCATTATCAATTTCTTCCTACTCTCTTGAGCACACATCTCTTTACTCATCACTCATTTCATAACTCTTTCAACTCTACCTACATGTTGGTCTGTCACTTGACACCATATATTTGTATTAATTCATGAATTAAAATGATCTAAATTACAAACTGTATACAAGATTAAGTATATCTCAGCCAAATATAAACGTATTTATTGCAAGAAGAGTAGTTTGTATTCTATACCATACAACTAACATACATTTTTTGAGTTTATCTATTGAACAGTTATAAAACATAACTGCCAAAAAACAATACAAATTTCTTACCTATGTTTGCTTTAACTATAAACACTTCTTGAGCTTGAGCCAACATAAGAGATGATAACATTGCCAATGTATCTGGATTTAAATCTGGTGTTGGATCTTGTTGAATAACATTCATAACTGTTGTTTTTAAAGTATTAAATATACCAGCACTTTGCTAAAAAACAAAAATTGTAGTACAATAAATTAAAATACACATTAAAGGGTGTACATTAAAGCACATAATAAAAAATAACTATTAATATTTATTAAATTTGATACAATAATTATAACGCTAAGATCATTTTGATTTTAATTACATTTATTTTTTAAAGCCCTGCATACACTGAGCCCTCAAGACCAGTTCTACTATAGCAGGGTAACAAGTGGGGGTGCTCAAAATTGAGATTTTAGTAATTAGACCGGGACAGCGGAGCAACAAAATTTACATGTGCGGTTAAAATTATGTTCCTCGCCAAACAGAGTAAATTAATTAAACTATTGATATTTTAAATTTTTTGTGGAAAATGTTAGCAAGAAAAATGTGTACAACAATTAGCTATACAACATTAGATTATATGATTAGATAAAAACCTTGACATAAAATTGATATTAGTATTCAAAAGTTGTCTGAGAACTAATGTTAAGTTTTAACAGGTTATAACTTCAGCTTTATTTTATTTTCTAATACAACCAAATATTAAAATTTCTTATTTAATTAACAGGCAAAATGTACTTGCTATAATATATGTTAAGCGGAATTCACACTACCATTTTTTGAAGAAAAATAAATGCATTCTAACATACTGACTTGGAGTTTTACTCCCATAATAATTTTGAAAACATATTTGAATTTATTATGAAGACTATTTTAAATCCATTGACTGTGAGTAAGGTCAGTATGCTTTATGCTCTCACTTTCACATGTTATAAAATGGCTAAAATCGGAATTATTTCATGGTGAAATGTTGTAAATCAGACCTAAACGAGTTTTAATATACCAACTTGAGTTGTACACCGATAATAATTTTAAGCAGATTTTTGTTATTATTAAATTAAGTTAACTTTGGAATCTTTTGAGCTACATTTTTAGTTTATTATTTTGTAATTATTTTGTAAAACAAAAATATCATTTTAAATTTAGCAAAATATGTAAACAAAAAATTTTTTTTATAAATAATTTTACTTGAAGGAGTCAAAATAGACTTTAAAATAAATTAAAATATGTTTCAAATTTATTTTTACAGTATCCAACTCAGCGCTTTGGAACCATGTAGGTCAGGGATGGCAAATCTTTTGGTACCAGCGTGTCAAATAACAATTTTGGTTGGATTTTGTTTTCCCTGCGTGTCAACAAATCCATTCGATAACCTGTTTTTTTTCAAAAAATGTAAAAGTATCAAACTTTTATACATTCGTGTGTGTCACTAAAATAGTGTGCGCATGTCATAGGTTTACCATCTCTGATATAGGTCCATTTTACTCCAAAAAAAGTGTTGTGGAATCCCATTAATGTGATATTTTCAACTTGAGTACAACTCAAGCTGAAACTTAGACTACTATGATAATATGGGCAGACTATTCTATTAATATAACATTTAACTTAAATTGTACAATATAAAGGTGATTATTTTATTTACTTGGAAAAGTTTAGCAGCCATTTTTAATCCATCATCAGTCTCTAAATTTTGAGCAGATGCTATTGCACTTTGTTGAGCTGCTATATTAAATAGTACGCATATTCTCTCATAAGCAAATGAACATAGAGCTAAAGATTACAAAACAAACATTAAAATAAAAATACTAATCTTAAATGACTATAAAATAATTTGAGTAAGTATTTTACAATTTGAACATACTTATACTGACTTTTCCATTAGCAAAGAATGATGTCATTTTATTGAATGCATCTTTCCACTTGAAAGGAATCTGTACTTCAGATGGAGGCACTTTTGATTCTAATGAAGTTATCTGATCATAATACCTGCAAACAAAAACATAATACATAGACTACCTAGGTGCATGGTTTTATTTATTGTTATATAAAATTGAATTCCTAAAAAGCTGATTTACGTGTATATTAGTTCAAGAGAGTTATCATATTTGTCCAACACCTTCCAGAGCGCCTGGCTGCGGAGTTTGCCGAGTTCGTTGATCGCTTCGGTGTAGTCTTCGGGATTGTCAGCCGAGTTGTAGTGTGACGATATCAGATTTCGCAAAGGTTTCACTATGTTCACTTCGGACGCGCGTTTCGTGGGCACCGCCATCAAAATCGTGGTCGCCATACCGGATGCGGTGGTGTCGGAAAATTTCACAAATTTATTAAAAAAAATCTATGTGCGTAACAAAGGAACGACGTGCCTGTGCCCGACAGACTCATAAATGGACGTCCCTACCTAACGTCAAGTCTGAGGTACAGATATCCAAGAATTGTTAGCACTTAAGCCGACAACAAGCGTAAACTCGTGATGACTAATAATGAGTAATGGTTAAAACTAACGCAATTTCGCAAATAATTAAGTGTGCGGACGGTGAACGGTGAATAAATCTTCCGTGAGGGCATTGGGCGATAATAATACGTTATATACAATGCAAATATATACATATATATATATATATATTCTAAGGCTGTAACTGACTTTACGGCCACTCATCCGCTTATCAGCTGTACAGTGTTGCCGAATACAATACGATGTTCAATATGGAAATTAGACATTTATTTTTGCCGGCGAACATAATATTATCTTCGCCGACTTACTTTAAAACACGGTTTAAGATAGATTATCTTAAACTGTGCTTTAAAATTACGCTGAACAACTTAAACCACGAATTAAAATATACAGTATAGGTATTTACAGTATAATACAGACATACAGTGATTTAAACATATTAATTTGAAGTAAAAATAAATAAACCATCGATAAATAAATGAAGAAAGTTCTATTCGATAGGACGTATCACTTGTACCCATCATAAATATAATATATAGTATTTAAAAATCTTTAAACTTTTAAGGTTTTAAAAATGTAATGAAGCACAAATATTGAAATACATCACAAACTTATATATTTATTAAGGGATCACATATATAGGTACTTGATTTATGAATTATTCTGATGATCTATTATTAATTTAACAAATGTTCTTTCAAAATATCTAAATGTAATTTACTAGGATTGTTATTAATGAAAATATAACTTGTGTTCCTTTAATTTTTCATCAGATATTTTTATTTTGTGTAGACTATTTATTGTTTAATTTTAAATAATTTTTATTCTTGCCAATGTCTTACTCATTTACAATGCTTGAATTCTTTAATAAATGTATACTTCTTCAAATGCACCGCTGTAACTAACGTCTTAAAAGTTAAAATTATTGTTACGATTTTTTTTTAGTCTTTTAAATGGGTGGTAAATACTTAATAGCATTTTATGGTGTGTTCATTGTTCCTACAAAAACGATTACTTACATTATATTATTATATTAGTGAGGTTTAGCCAGGCAGATATAAAATACCTAGGTAGTTGTTATCAGATATAATTTATAAATAAAAATCACGTTTCCTACTTTAAATACATAGGTAGTATTTGAAAAATACAACAATATTACTAATTACCTACTTACAGACTACATAACCTTACATACTAAAACAGATATTATCTTTACAGTATTAATATAAAATAAACTGATTACTACTAAACTGTAATCAATGTTATTATAAAATCAACGTTTAACAATTAAATGTAGAAAAATATAAAATTATAATTATAATTTATAAAAAAAAATAAGCAATAAAATGTAATAATAAAAATAATAATAATAGAATGACAATAGTAGGTAGGTACCTATTATCTACACATAAATGTTATTAATTTTTTTTTATTTGAAAAAAAAAATGAAACTGGTTTAATTTACAATGAAAGGTTTTTTTAAAGAGAATTCTCTTTTTGTAATTCTTCTATAATTTTATCTGAATCTAATAGTGTTAATTTCTGTTTTTTAGTTTTATTTATGATTTTAGTTTTGGATCTGAAAGTTGACTACAAAGTCTTGACTTAATATTTTTTAAGAAAGAAAAAGATCTTTCACATGATACTTGGGTTGATGGTATAGTAAGTACATATTTGTACCTATACCAAAAATAAATTAGCATATGTATCACAATATAAATTATATTTTTGTAAAATGTTATAGAAACAAGCAACACAGTTTTTGCAACTCTTGCAAGTCATATCTTGTGAATCAAGATTAATTTTAAAATCAATGACGTCATCTTCGTCCTGTGTTTGCTCCAAAGAGTATGAAGTAATAAATGATTCAGTAAGACTTTTCTATAATTTGTCTCAATTTTTGCAAAATGTATTACTCATCCTTTAGACCGTTATAAGTTGTTTAGTTTGAATTCAAACTCTAATTTATCACACAAAGCAGTCAATGCTTAATCAGACAAACCATTTTGAATTATACATGAAAAATAGATTGGTAACAAACATGATAAATCATTAAACAATTTTCTGTGTTTTATATATCTTTTTTTAATATTCTCAATAACTATATTTAATATTCTGTTATGAACTTCTATTTCAAATTTCTTTAAAGGATCTTCATGTACCATATTACTAATCTCACCTGGTAACATTGTTTTCTTTGATTCTTTCTGGTTCTTACATTAGGTGATTTTTCATTTACTGGACTATCGCCATTAAATTGTAAATCTAATTCAGTATTAGCCCAAGTAACCAATGAATCTGCAGATAATTTTATCCATACCATATTTCTTTGACTTTTTTCAAGTTGTTCAAGTGCTCCATCAACTGGGTTTAGAGCTGTAATTAAATCCATGGATTTTGATTGCAGGTATTTCGATAAAGGACCAGTAATTTTAAATATTGTATATAATATCTAATATTCTTAAATGTTTTTTCTCCATAGTTTCAGCTTTGACCCTTTTATCTGGTGTAGATTTTTCATCGTTTAGAATATCATATAAAGCCATTAAAACATCAACATACAATGCATTGCTCTGACATGGACCTTCAGTTGATCCAAATGTTTTAACAAGTGCAACTTATTAACTCCACCACCTTGTTTCACTAATACTTTGTAAGCGTTGATGTAGACTATGGCATCGTCTGTCCAAACTCTCATACGCTTATGTGAATCTTTGAAAAACATTGCTAAACTATTACACAAATTAAAAAGAAATGCAGCAGTCAATGGTGATTTGGAAGCATCTGACAAAACTAGATTTAATACATAGCAGTACCACCAAACATGAACTTGATTTGGGGATGATTCATTAAGCCATGCCAAGAATCCATTGTACTCCCCTTGCATATTAGCCGCACCGTCGATAGTATTGGTAATAGAGTTTTTGACATTCAAATCATTTAAAACTTTAAAAGTAAAACACTTTGTAATAAATTGTGCATGCCTTTACCTGTTGAATTTGAACAGTTAACAACTGCAATTAGGCTTTCGTGTACACCATTGTCATTCATATATCTTAAAACTACTGCACATTGATCCGATGATGTAAAATCTTTAGAAGTATCCAGCATAACTGCATACATTTTAGCATTTTAAACTTGATTTTTTAAACAAACAACTTATTGCAGCAATAACATAATCAACTGTTGTTTTAGAAATAAATATAACTAGTCCTCCTCTTCCTTTACTACCACTTCCGAGGGCTTTATGCCTTCTTTATTACAGCTATTCCAAGTGATCTTTCATCTGAAAATAATATTTTGCTAAAAATAATATGATTTCTAAGAAATTTCTGTTATCAACAAATGCATTAGTTTATGTATAGGTATGCCGCTTCAAATTGATTTCCCCTATAATTCAATCCACGCTTCCCAATAAGTTTAACAGCTTCAATCACTCTTGTAACAATTTTGTGGTTTTTTTTCTTTATTTCTTAGTTTCACAGAAAAGTAATGAACCAACATGATGTTCATTTGAATGGAGGAAAAAAACTGAAACATAATTTTTATGTATTGTCCTTTTATCATGTTCATCAATTTGAATATAAGTATGACTTCCATACATCTAGCCTTTAGTAAAATTATTACTTTCAGAAGAAAATGGAAGACACAAATAGCAGAATACAGAATAATTGTTTGGGATTTTTATTGTAGGTTAACCATTTTCATTCAAAGCCATTACTTCCAAAGAAAGCTTATTGAAAATTAAATGGAGTTTCTTCATTGAATTTTGGTTTTTGAGGATGATGTTTAAAATATTAATTAAGCTGTGCCATTTCAGGGTTTCTTGAAAAATGCATTAATGCAAAATACAAAACTTAATTCAGAAAACAATGACAAGGAACATTCATTCAATTTATTTTATTTTATTAAACATTTATATTCTAAAATTAAATCTTTATTTTTTTTTTCAAATTATTTTTTTTTTTTTATTTTTTTAATTGAAATGAAACAATCATAATTCATAATGTAGTTCAAAATTGTATTACAAAATAAATAATATTTTTGTAATGATTTTATTTGATCAAGATGGTATTTGTTGTAATTATTGGAAACAAAAATTAAGAGTTAATCCTAAGAATTGTTTATGAACATTTGAAGTTCAAATTCTTATGAAATGTACATTTTACATAAAAGAACAAAAGTGGTTTTGTTGTTGTTCAATAAGTATTAACTGTAGGAACTCATAATTTTACCAACACAGGTACTTAATATTAACTTTTAAGTATCGTTATAAATAGGATTATATTTTACACACATCTTTAAACATTTTGAAAAAATTTAAAAATATTTCATCATTCCATTTATATAGCCTTTTAGAGTTTCTAAGTGAAACTGAACTATTTCAAAAACTTATTTATAATATAGGTATTATCTAGTATTTGATTTTTTTGGTTATTGATTCAAATTCAATAGATTTATCATTAAGCAGATTGATTAAAAGATTCTACTGAGTTTCTGTGGGTTGACGATTCTTTGTGTAATTTAACGACATCATGAATATGTTTGAAATTATTACAACCATTATATAATATAATAGCAGATGAACCCAATGCAATGCAAAATAGACAGTTTAAAGCTTTGAGCTCATTCATAACACAGATAACCTCTTTCTTGCAATTTTTTTGTTATCTAGTGTCTTTCTAAAATAAAGATATCTTGTATATAATATGTATAGTTGTATATTACTGAAACATGATGGCTGTTGTTTGACAAAGTTTATTTATTGAAAGTTATTAGAATTTGTGTAAAGTTTAAATATTTCATCATAAGATGATAAATGATGACACTTTAGAGCCTAGAGTCTAGATAATTAATTTCCTAAAATCTAAGTTCAATTATTTTAATGATAATATAGATCTAAGTGATCTAACTACCCAACTATAAATACCACAATAAACTCTTAATTATTTCATTAATAGTATAACTATTAACTTTAATCTATTTATTATTTTTTTTTGTTTATAAGACAGTTTTGTGATTTTCAAGCAGTGATTGAATTAGAAATAATCTAGATGGGAATGCAAAAGTATAAAAAACTTTATTAAAATTATTATTTTTTCAACCTTTTTACAAATTATTTTTTTTCAAACTTTTTTTTCAAATTATTATTTTTTTTTTCATTTAATTCTTTTAAGGGGGTTGGAGCATAGCATATTTTAAGGAGTAATATTTAGGCAGTTCTTATTACATGCATTTTTGAACGGTGTCATTGTGTGAGTAGTTAATGAACATTAGTGTGTGTAATCTATTATCTGTGCCATTACCGCGTTGTCGTTCCACTGGCGTCTACCTATCGGCTGCAATATGCGGGTATTCTCAGAACGACGATGATAATAATCAAAATAACTTCTTATTGAACCTATATCATCCCATAGGCCTACTCGTTTCATATCTGGAACGTAATTTTCTTCGCCTAGAAAATAATAAAGTAATAAACTAATGCCTAAAATTATTTATAAATGTACCTATAAGTATATATATTTTATAAGAAGTACCCATACACAGCGAACGCCGATATAAGACTCATCACGAATATAATAGCATATAATATACATACATAAAATAAAATTGATAAATATCTTATTAAAATTTTTGGATTTTTCCCCACTACCTATAAGATTCATTAGGTTATAAAACTTACTTTGTGCTGGTATAGTCGTAAAGATATAATATATTAATTTATAGTATGTGATATATTTAATATTTATACCTATATACTATGTACATAATACATTTTAATTTTTATAAAATAATTTAATATATTCATTTTTTAAATTATGAATGTTCAAAATTATATTATAATTATTACTATACCTAAATTTTTCCTCGTGCAAAAATAATCACTACAATTCTCATGATCACCGAATACATGATTAGGGCTATTGACAATATCTTTCTTCAGCATTTTAACCGAATCCTCATATAAAATATTATTTTGTTGTTTTCTGTATTTTACCGCCTTTATAACAGCAGCACGAAGTCGTTCAACTCGACTGACTAATAAATTGCGCATACAACCCGGCACACTTTCACCTTTACTGCTTTTTTTTTTTTTTGAAAGCTCGTGAAGCTTATTAATATAGTTCCTCAAAATATGGTTGGAACATTCTATTTTTTTAACTATTACATCAGGACCATAGGGTTGTGCCAAACGTAAACGTTTTATGACATTGCTATCGCCATCTCCTATATTATTATACAATGTTAATCAAACACAAAATATATATACTATATAATAATATTAAACTTGTACCTACCAATCATTCGATTGTATATTAAATTATGCATATCTAAACTATTTTTAAAACCTTCAACTATAATGTCTGCTTCCATTGCAGTTGAAGGCGAATTCCAGTTTTTAAAGCATATGTGGTCTTTACTTTCGATGCCTAATGATGATGATCTATGACAAATACAACAGTATTTGTTTCGTATGCCTATAAATAAAATTTTTTTGGTTCTTTGACCAACAATACAAGCCTGAAATTATATTTTTAATTTAAAAATTATGACAATTTTATAAATCTTATATATAATTACTACTCCCGATGACGCATTGTAGTTTCTTTTATAGGACCTTTTACTCCAAGCACCATCTGTAATTACAGCTATTTTAGGGCGGCCTTGTAAATCTACTTCTCCCTTTTCGATAGCCAACTTTGCCTCTTCCTTACCAGCAGCTTCCATCTCATTCCAAGCCAAATCATACATATGATGGTAAACATCATTATGTACATTTTGATATGTACGATTACACATATTCGGCATATTCAGGGTAGCGCAAATTTCATCCATTTGTGAAAAACCTTGACCAACATTAACCATCGCCGTCACCATTGCCATATTAACATTTAAATCTTTTGTTTTTGGATCTTCATTATAAATATTTTCATTTATTCCGCAATTGTTACATTTAAAAACAAATTTACATATAAATCCCTTTCTCGTTTCATTTATTAAATTTAAATCGCGAAATGAACAATCAAAACCCTCATGTCGAATAGATTGAATGGACGTAATGAAGAACTGTATATCTATAAGTCTTCTTCCATTTAGTTCACAGGTCCTAATTATACAAATATTATCGTTTAATAAGTGTAAACAATTTGTAGCACGAAAAAAAAGGGCAAGTGGGTATATAGATGTGCTGTACAGTAGGTCTAGGATAATTTATATTTTTATTACAATTAGTAATATATTTTAATGTTAGTACAATGGTACATTCGTCTACAATTAAATTTAAAATATCTATAAAAAAAAAAAAAATGTTAATATTATACCTAATATTAAAATTTTTTTGTTCCGATATGAAATACTAGCAAGAAACTTCAATTAAATATTCAAATCTTAGCTACAAAAATTGCACATTTTATAGTTTTGTTTGGTACTATAAAATAGTAAGCAAACTATGTGATTTTGACGATTTTTAGATTCTGAACTGAGTGATAAACATAATATATGATATATACATATATATGATATATATGATATACAGCATAACTAGTCGAAATAATGCTTCAATTTCAAACTTCAGGGGTGGTTTCCAATGACTAAGTAAATATCCTTGGTGCATTATAGAGGTCAAAATTAAACATTTTTTGACAGTTTTCAAAAAAAATCGAGAAAAACAAAAAAAACGGGAATTTGTACGCAAAACCAGTTTTCGACCAAATCGATTTTTTTATATGGTTGTAACTCAAAAACTAATCACTGTAAATACTTGAAATTTTCACCAAATGTTTATATTAGTGTTATCTATATACAGTTACCTTTTCAAAATATTTCGAATTTTTGAGCTATTTATAGACCACTGAAATTTTCGATTTTTCTGAGAATTTTTTTTTGAAATGTCGATAAAAAAATTTTGGATGGTCAAAAAAACTTGAAAATTTAATACAAGGTTCCTTATGAGTGGTTCTTAGTGTAGTAAAAAAAATCAAAAATCGTTAGTCACATTTTTTTTTTATAAGCGTTACCTAATAGTTAAAATTTTTACGAAATATGTCAAAATCGCCAAAATTTGCAAGTAATTTTGAAGTTGAATAATCATAAAATTTGTTGTGTTTACATGTAAGGATAAAAAATTCAACACTAAGTTTTCCATAAGTTTTTCTTCAAGTAGCTATAGAGAAAACTTGAAGCGTCGTTATAGGAAAAATGTTATGAGCGTTCGAATTTTAAATTTTTACGAAATCGCGTAACGATAACGATTTGTCCTTTAACAAGTCAAACGAATTTAAATATTTGTTATAATTCAAAAAGTATAAGCTGTAGGTACTTGAAAATTTCACCAATTATTTAGATTGGCATTTTCTTTACATGATTTAATTTTCAAAATATTTCGCTTATTTTAATGCTATTGATAGGCATTTTAAATATTCATTTGTTTATTTTTTTTTTTATATAAATATCGATAAAAAAAATGTTAGCTGACAGTATAGTAATATAGCATATCCTAGTACCTAGGCTGACAAATCATCTCCGTTCAGAATCGTTTTTCGTATGCAATGATACCTATCATTACATTCAAATTTAACACTTCTATAATATATAATAGTAATCCATACGCCACCTAATGTACAGCAGAGCGATACCCACTTACCCGCTTTTTTCAAAATTTGAATTTGTTTTATAATTTATATACAAGATTTGTTACAAATTGTTCTATCCATATAACAAATTGTCGGAAGATCGCTTTAGTTTTTAAATATTGTGTTATTCAAAACATTTTTAACATAGGTTTTGTTCGAAAATCAAATATACTTAATATTTAAATATTTAAATACCAGTTACTTACTTTTCACTAATATAGCCAGATGGACCTGGTATACTATTATAGACTTGGTGAACTTCAATATTTGTATCGACATAATTTTTTTTTGGCGTTGTATTATCTGGACTAGTTGCTACGTTCTAAAAGAATAACTTATATATATTTTTTAATAAATCCTTATAGGTAATAATATGATCATTAATGAATTAAAAAAATTGAAAACATGTATAGTATACATATAAAAATCGTATCTTACTTGTTGGTAGTTGTCTGGAACAACGGTTACACATTTTTTTGAGTTCAAGTTCGCTAAATTATGTTTTGGTTTCTTCTTTGGAACAAATAATTTCCGGCGAGATTTTTGACCATAACGCCAATCTTTACCCATTTTTGAAAAAATATTACAGAGAACGATTGAAGAAATGAAGACTGAAGATTGAATGAATGAACACCGAAATACAAAATTAATAATTGAATAAGCGACGACTTTCGGAGTTAGTATTATTTCCGAGAACATTACTATATCTGTACCTTATGACCATGATATTAGATCGTCTACGATTCTAAGAACAGTCTCACTCAAACACGCGCATGCACAGGTCACCAAATTAAGTTTTTGACAATTTTCCGTTTTTAAAATCAGTACAAACTAACTATAAGAGAAAGATTTTTTTAGTTACTTCCTATGATCCGATTTACATTTCGAAAATAGATCTGTATTCGGTAACTTTTTTACTAGGTTATGTAGGAAAAATAATTGATGTTTTTAAACTGAATGTATGTATATAAAATAAAAATACTTTTATACTTTTTGGAAAAGTTAACATATTTTTTAAGCCTTATTGAATACAAAAATCAAAAATCTGTTTCCTACATAACCTAGAAAAGAGGATGATAAATTCATACGTATTTTTAAAACAATAATCGGACATCAGGAAGTACATAAACTAATCTTCCGCTTATTGGTCTAAAGCTTCGAAAAATACGGAGTGCTCCAATCCCCATAAGAGGCATTAGGAAAGTTTCAATAATTGTTTGTAATAATCGAATTTTTTGAAGTATAAACGTATATTCAGTATAGACTTTTAGACTTTAGTCAATCGATGATAAATTCTGTTTTCCATGGTACATTAAAAAAATAAAACGAAATAAAAAATACATCGTTTGCAAATCATAGAATTGTTTGTCGAACAATAATAATAGTTTTTGACGTTATAAAATAGTATTCTGGTTATTTTCTAATTAATATCTGTTTTTTGGAGTTTTGCTTTCTTTTTAAAAATAGTTTCTATGCAATGGCAAGGACAACAAAGTACTATAATTGAAGTCTTTACAGTATACGCACGTAGGTAACACGGAACTATAGTGCAACTTATACATCAATTGCGGGATACATTTATTTTACATTTGTAAAATGTTTTTATGCCTATTTATTACATATTTAATGTCAACAGTTGTGATCCTCAACAATTTTGATTAAATCATTAAGATAAAAATGTTGAGGTTTTTTATCCCCATATTAGGGTTAGATTTATATGAAGAAATTTATAAATTACAAATGTATAAGTTAAACATAATTAAACACAAAAACTTGTGACGTGGAAAAAATAGGAACAGTTTCTGGATAACCCGAATAGTTTTACTTCGTTAGTCGTTACGACTTCATGTTATTAACAGGGTTCGGGACTTACAGTACTAAAAAGCACTACAACATGCGCTTTTTTATGACCCGGTAAACTTAAAAATATGCACTCAAAATGAAAAAAAGCACTTAAAAAGTCATTAAAAAAGAATTTATTTCACATAAACATAAAAAAATTGGAATTTAAATATAATCATTAATTAATAAATTTTAAAAAAAACTATTAAAAATCGGGGTTTGAATGTTCTGAAAAAAATGTGCACTGGTGCAGTTTATCGATCACTAGATGGATTATTTTTATAATTTACCGAGCGGTACTAATTTAAAAATGTAGATAAGTAGAATGTAGAAAGTACTCATATCAGACGTCTTACAATATTAACCATCCAAGATATACATGATTATCGATTTATCGAGTATTTATAAATCACATCATTCATGTGCAACATTTTTGTGACAGATAGCTTTAATTAAAACATTTTGAACAATAATATTCACCAATCATTAAATATGCGTCAGTATAACAAAAAAAAAGTATATGCAAAAACCTCTAAAATATGCAAAACCCACAAAATATACAAACATATGCAAAATAAAATTTCATATTTGATTTCTCCGTGCTATAAAGTAATTGTTCATCACTGCTATGTTTTACATCACCTTTGATGGATATGAAAATGCTATAAGTTCCGAACTTTGGTTATTAACTATATGTAGAATATAGAGATACTTCACTGAGCACAGTCAATACACTACAATACCCGAT
This sequence comes from Myzus persicae, assembly GCF_001856785.1. NCBI lineage: Eukaryota > Metazoa > Arthropoda > Insecta > Hemiptera > Aphididae > Myzus > Myzus persicae. Next base: position 417,915 of record NW_019101569.1, read on the forward strand.
GCCCGATATAAAATATTATCTACCTATATAAGTGACAATGGTGAATGGAGTATTGTACAGTCCTCTCATGTTTTAAAAATATCATCAAAATTGTATAATTATAAATTATCGCAAATAATCATACTTACCACGCAACACGCAATAATGAACATTTCCAAACGTATTATATAGTTTTCTGACTTCCTGTTTACTCGTTGTTAAGTTCGTTACATGCGTTATTACCATCAGGATATCCATTAACTCTCGGGTGTAAATGTGCAATTGCTATTATGTATATACGTTTACAGAATGCATAGTCAAGCAAACTTGCATGATTATTTTCATATGTTGCAAATTCAGGGCTCGAGAATAAATATACGCTAAAAACAATGAAATATTATCATAAATTGTATTAATATAAAAAAATTAATTTTCGAATAAACTTTAAATATATTGTACGAAATAAAAATTAATTTTTAAATCTGTAGCATGGTACAATATACCTATAGATTATAGATGGGTGTGGTGGTGAGGGCATAAAGCTATTCATTTCAAATTTGATTTCTTTAATAATTAGACGTAATTAATAATATAATAATTAATAATAAATAAATAATACAATTTATTTTATTTTTATTGAGCAATGGTTATTCTTTTTGGTAGAAAATAAAAATAGTTTCACTTTTCAGACATTAATATGCTTATGCATATTTTACACTCAATCAGTAGGTGGCAACCAGACCTACATAGCAAAACCACCTGCGGACCAGATATTGAACCTGCGCCGTATTTTCCGAGCACTATTGGAATGTTTTGTAACGACACGCACGCATAACGCGCTTAAATCCGCCTCTGCCCGCCGTGTTATTCAATATTTGAAAAATCAAAAACCGTTATGAAAATGACGCCGTCAGCAGCTAGGCAATAGGCTTAAAAGATTTTGTATAATATAGCTGCACGAATACAGTCGTCGGGTATTCGTGACCTAATCGTACCAACCGTACCAACCGTAGTTTTGAGAGCATTTTTCAATTATACGGCGTCGTCACCGTAAATAAATATAAGTTCAGACTTCAGAGAATAACAAAAAAATTGTAGCCACTTATCGACGACGTAAGTGATATGTACATTAAATTAAATATTTTGTGCTATTTTATCATGAATTCTGAACAAAATTATTATTAAAAATCACGGACAATAATCGTATTTTTCTGTTTTCAACAACTGAATTAATTTTCTTCTTTCTAAAAAACGAGCGCATTTTAGTACAAAATTGTCCAGATTCAATAGTACCCATGTCCTATATAGTATATAATATGCATTTAAAGTTGGTCTGATTTATACAGTTTCAATCAGCACTAAAAATTATTTTGTTTAAAAAACATGAATTTGACCAAATTCATATTTTGGAACACTTGGATCAGATTCTTACGTGAGACCGTGGGTGGTTGCCTACGACGTATCCAACGAGTGTTCACTAAAGCCAAATCACACGAAATTCAAAACATATAACAACCACCGACCAACGAGCTAGCTGGTTAAAATTTTACTGGGCAGGGGTCGGTGCAGGCAATTTTTTTTATCATTACAAATAGGCACAGCCAAATGTTATTAAATTATCTATAGTTAAAATAAAACCAAAAATGATTTTAGAGTGACAAACGTACCACAATAATTTCAAGAATGTTATTTTAATTAATATTTTTATGATTTGTTGTACACAAATCGACGAATTTTTACGAAGTCATCGTTTTGCGCGGGGAAGAAGGTTTAAGAAACGACTCGCAGAGTGAGCGATTACCATAATATTATATCGTAACCATAATAACAAAAACAACAATATTGCTTCTCTGCGGCGAGCGCAGCCGTCATCGATTGTCGTGCGCGACGGATATATTATTATATTTCCGTCCGGTCCGCATGATTTTTCGGCGTAAGTTCGAGCGCAGACGCGGATCCGCCTAGAAGTACGGCTGTCGGTTACAAGTTACAACTGTGTCCGCCGAAACAAATAAACACAACATTCACCGACAATGATTACAATATTTGATCGTATTTCCCAATATAATATAATAATATTAAACCTAACATCGTGACGATGACATTATCACACGGTCGCCGCGGCGACATACCAAATAGTGATTACCGACATTACCGCGATGACCGTCATCGTGCGGTGAATAAAATTTAAAATTTTTAAAAAATAATTATGATAATGGTATTGTTATTATTATTATTCATATTATTATCCGGCTGTCGACCGACGACGCCACTATCGTCGTTGAGGTTGGCGCGCTTGTCATCGGTGCTACACGCGCTCGCGTGTGGCGCATTTTAATCTATTCTGTGGCAATACTTGCTAGTTGCTATCCGTTGTTGTTAAAACATCGTAGTGCGCGCGCGCGGGATAACTCGCGTGCCACAACATTTTTGCCGCGAAAAGGACGCCGCGTCCGAATAACGGCCACCGCGGTTGTAGCGTTGGCTGCACTGGTGGCAACGATAACGTTAGTACGCGCGGGACAACGGGTAGGGAGCAAATCGCTGAGCGTCCCCCTCTTCCCCGTCGGACTACAACAACACGGACACGCCGCAGCCGCCATTATTTTCGACTGTCTTCGCCCGCCGATGTCATATCGTCAGTAGCCTCTCTGTGTGTTTGATTATTTGAAAATTTTTCTCCTGCCGATCTGCCGTACGTCTCTGAAAATTGAAAATGACGACTGAATGGAGTTATGAAGTGAACGATTTGGTTTGGTGAGTACCTCGTAGCTGGCGCGCGATTTAGAGACGATGTTTTATGATATTTACACGAATAAATGAAAAAGAGCGCGATTTACTTCGACGGCGTCGATAATGACTGTTGTGCGTTTTTCTGTTCACAGGGCCAAGATGAAGGGTTTCCCGCCATGGCCAGGACGCGTGAGTATTATTTCCGTCTTTTAAATAATAATATCTAGTATTAATATTTTATTTTATAATATATAATATTATTATAATGTGTAAATACTCATTATTATTACTATTGTTATACGCTCGTCGATTTATATGTTTTGGTGCGTCGGGCGCATATATTTTAAGAAAAAGTCATAGCTGACAGTCCAACGATATGGCTCATGAATCGTCGATGTGTAGTTTACAACATTTACATTAGAGTTATGCTTTTTGTGTACTACCGGCTTTACGGACCCCTGCTGATCACTGTTGCCATCCATCATGTACGATTAATTTGACCTGAATAAAGTCTGTTGATATGTGAATCGATCATTGACCATATGTGTCCTACGCAAAAACTATTATGCGTGTCATAATTTAATTACGTGTTCTTGTTTTTGGGATCGGACTGGGAGGAATGCGACCCAGTATTCAGCAATTTTAATCTAATAGTGCTTACCTAATGACAAATTTTTTAATATTTTTAATTGTTAAGTGTCTCGCTTAATGTGTGTTCAAGCACACCCTAGCCAATTTGGATAGTGCAGTTAGAGGTCTGTCTGTTCATGTCGTTGTTTGATAATGTAATTGTACTCAAGTTTTTTTTCTTGTTGTACGGCTTTCTCCTTTTCACATGCGTGATGACATTGACCACACTCAGTTTTTGTTCTCATAGTTATTCTATTTTATGTATATATTTGCACTGGTATTAAACTGGCTTTTTGTTAATTTTAGGTGAGCGAGCCAACTGTACAGCTTGTTAAGAAACCAAAGAAGAATTGCAAATGTATTTTCTTCTTTGGCACTAATAATTAGTAAGTTAAAATTGTATACATTTATTTATGAAGATGACAAGTTTTTTTCCATAATGTATTTATCTTTACTTAAGCATTTTATCTTAATGTATGATAATTATTTAATAAACTTAACTAATTGATAATATTCAAGTGTTAAGACAACGGCACATGTTAATTTGTTGTCTCTGTCTTAGAAACTTACTATACGGCAAATTTTAACTTTCACAATTATACATTTTACTTTGTCGTTTCTAAAGTTAGAGTAAATTTTCTTGTTATAAAATTTAAAGCAAAAATATTATCAACGACATCTTGGAGGATTTTTTGATGTAATTTGTAAGTAAATTATGATCATTTTAAAATGCGCAAAAAGTATACAGTTTAAAAATGCATATATTTTCCTTAAAAATAATATCAACAAAATCCTCCAAAATGTCGTAAATGATGTTCTTGAATTTAAATTTTACAAGTCAATTCACTCTAATTTTGAAGTAAAATATTTTATTGTAAATGTGCAATTTACGATGCACGTTTGTATAACGGAATCAAAAAATGCCCGTGTGGCGTTTACTTAACCTATTCTATTTTGAATTATATAAATTTCAAAGAGCTACCTGTATTCAATTATAAATTACTTATTTGACTAATTTTTTTTTGTAGTGCCTGGATTGAACTGGGATGTTTAAAACCATACTTTCAGTTTAAAGACACTTTGAGCTATAGTTGTAAAACTATACATTTCAGAGAGGCTTGTAAGGCAATTGAACAGCATATAGAAGAAAATGGTAGTACCGATCAAGTGAGTGTTTTTGTTAAGTTGTTATTTTATTGTCATTTTATTTAATATTCTGCTTTTATTTAGGGAGTTAATAATGGATTATCAGAAGCTGAGTCAAGATTTGAAAATTTAGTTCAAAATGAAATTTCAAGCTTTCAACCTGAGAAATCTAAACCTGTATGTATACAAGTATTTGAGCAATTGATTACAGATATCCTTAAAGACAAATAGCTACAATCATTCAAACCTTAAATTTTGTCTGACCAACTGTTATTATTAGGGTCTTTATGCCAATGCCCTAACAAGTAAAAAATGACCTACAAATGTTATATGTTAATGACATAAATAAAACCTTTATAATAACTCATAACAATTATGCAACTCGTACATTTAATATAAATAAAAGTTAAAAATTGAATGATTAAATAATTTTTGTAGTGCATTTTTGTGCATATTATTGTTTTTATTGGACTTCCAAAATGCATTAAAAAAATTAAAGATAATCTGCTGTAAATAAAAATGTATAGCTAAATGAAATTTCATTATATATATTAAATCTAGTACTATTGAAAAATTTTTTTTCCATACATTACTTGCCAAAAAATAGAACTATTGTAAAAGACCAACACAGGAACACAGATAATGTCCTTATATTCTAACCCTCAAGTTTTATAATAGGTGGTTCACTCATAATTTTTAAACTAACAGAATTAAACTTAATCTACTTCTTTAACTCCAACATTTGCTATGTTCCATGTTTCTAAGACTGAGACCACACAAGAGGGTATGGCGTCCTCTTAAGTAAATGTATCATAATAATATGACGTACTAGATTTTAGATATTTTATGACATTTTATTTCTCATAATTATACATATTTTTTTATTAAAAGACCATTTTTAATTAATTTTTTTAGTATTTGCTAGTATAAATAGTGTAAGAGGTGACAATTTAATGTTGTCAAAAACAAAATTTAGTAGAATATTTTAAAAATACTTGAGTAAATTGTATAGTATAATCAATACATACAGTTCAATTATTGAATTATATTGTCAATTTGGAAGCCCAATAAAAGCAATTAACTACACTTGGATATACTACAAAAATTGTTAATTTATAAAAAATTTTAACAAATATTTTGTCTTGGTAAATTATAAAAATCAATTCTTATAATTTTTTTTATATTAATTTATGAGTTTTATAATTATAGGTTTGATGGGTTTTGTTGTATACTGCCCTATATCTGTATGGTGGTTTTTGCAAAAAATACTGATGATACGGTGTACTGGTTTACAATATATACTGCAATACCGTATATTAGTGAAAAGATGATTTTTTTCGTTTTAATGTAACATACGTTATATGTTATAAAAATTGTTTATTCCCTCAGTATAATTTTTCAGTTTTCTGGTATTAGCTAATTATGGGTATTCCGGTATGTGCTGGTATTGCTGTATCTACTGGTATCATGGCATACTTTTTCATATCGATACTTAATCTTGTTCTGCAATACCGGTTTTCAATTTCAATACTGGCCTGTCAACCCTACATAATTATAAAAGATTTTGTATAGCATATTACAATATATATTTTTAATTTCATATTCTAGAACAATGTTGTTAAGACTATTTTGATTAATCAGTATTACATTTCTGACAATTAGTTCATTAATTATGACTCAAAAGTTTAGATGGGCAGAGTAGTAGACAAACTTTTTTTTGGTATACCATATGGCTGTGCTCGTCTAAAGTTTAAGTACTTATATATTCAAGGTCAGGCTAGTTAATGAGATAATTTTTAATTGAGTTATGTTAAGAGGATGCTACCCATGCTTTTTACCAACTTATGACATAGTAAATTTTGTTCACTAGTTTGAATAGTCTGCCGTTAGTTTTGATATTGAAGTAAAGTGAATTTAAGTATTGATAAACTTCGGTGGATTTTTCATTTTCAAGCAAGATAAGAGTATGTGAAATAACACAAATCAAAAATTCTCATAGCTCGCTTGAAAATTAAAACATCCATATATCCGCCGATGCTTAAACATAAATACTTAAATAATGTTCTTACCTAAAACTTTGATGTGTAAGACAGAGACGACAAATGCATGTCTAGCTTCCACAAGTTGAAAGTGAACATTTAAAAAAGTTATCCTAATTATTTTTTTTTACTCAGTTAAGTTATATAAAAGTTATATGGAAACTTACTATTAACTTATTTATTTAATGTACAAATATCCAGTTAGGTATATGGTTTAAAATAATTAAAAGTAAATGTTTTTTTTTTTGCAATATGTGTCATTAACAATAATTGTATTATCTAATTATTTATTTATTAATTACATTTGATTTGATTTGATTAAAAGGAACTCTTTAGTTATTAAGTGTATATAACTAAAAATTAGTAAAATTAATGATAATAACTTAACTTTATCTTTTTAATTCGTTTCTGCCCAGCCTTGTTACTATTCATAAGCTACTTGTCTCAAATTCATTCTATATAACTATTCCAAAAAATATACTTTGTAATCAAGAATTATTAGTTAGATTTTGATTGATCTAGCAGAGTGATAAAGATGCCAGTGCACTATTTATTTCTCTCTGGGCCATGCACAACAGGAAATATAATTTCAGCTGATTTTACCTTGTGTTGTTGGATTCATTTTTAGAGTGAATTGATCTATTTTCAAAGTTTAAAATAAGAACATTATCTGTGTTCTCCTGTTAATTTTTTACAATATTTTAATCTTTAAACAAGTAAAGAGTATCATGAATTTAGTATTAAAATTTAAAAATCATGATAACTTGCTTAGAAATTAATATGTTGTAAAAAAAAATTATGAATGGATATAGGTTATGTTGTTACTATCTAAATTTGAACATAGTTCAATTCAATATAATATTAAATCTAACAAAATAAAATTGAAATTGCCACACATAAATTTGTTATCCATTTGTATGACAACAAATTTTTTGTATTTTTAAAATTATTCTCAATAAAAGATGTTCATTGAAGTAAGAAAGCTTGATCATTGAATGCTAGATTCCTCTGATGGAAGTTCAAAAATATGAAAGATACATAGGCACTTTTGATATCAAATAAAGTTCAAATTTTAACAAAGTTCATCAATCTAAAATTTCCAAATTGTTTTTCAGTTAGAAATATATGAGGTTATATATTTTTTTTTGCAATATTAAATTTGATTACTTATACAAGTATGCTAGGATGTCACAAAGTCTCAGTTCAGAATATTTTTTTTCGTGTGCTATGATTTATTATTGAATTCAAATATAACACCCATTTCAATGAAATTCTTGATAACTACTTTACAGCAGTGATATCCACTTATCTACCTTTTTTATTTCTTATTGTTATTAATATTTTTACAAAGCTTTTAAAATACGTTTTTAGAAAAGTTGTAACAAATATATCAACTTCCAACTAAATCAATAAATGCATCATATTACATTTCAAATTATAAATAGTAAACATATTAATTTCATATATCCACCTTAACATTTTTATTATTTATAAAACTTTAAATATACAATGTGATTTTCAGCATGCTCTTCCCATTTCTATATTTATTCAAAGTATGAATAATATATTAAAATTCTTTATTCATAAGTATTTTGTAATATTAAAAAATTGTTTTGTGTAAACTTGACTAATTAGTAATTATTAATAACTATTATTTAATACATACTTAATTATAATTACCAAGCTCATATCCATTTGCAAAGGTATAGAATGTTATCCTTTCTAATTAGAGTTGAATAACTCGAAAAATGTTCATTTAAATTTGTATTACAATACGTCAACTTTCCAGAAAAAAACATCTGATTTGAAATTTGCATTTCAAGCTGTTGAAAGCGAACCATTTTTAAGGTGTTAGATTTAGGCAATATAATATAACCATTGTCAGTTATGTAATACTGTGTGTGTAGTGACCGATAAATAGTGTGTGTGAATACCCTGAACACTTTATGTAATTAAAGATAAACTATGGCTAAAAATTTTTGAAATCTAATGTACATATGCGCAGTTACACGCCACTGTATTTTGCGGTCAAAATAGTTTCAACACGAAAGTCCTAAAGAATGGTGCAAAAATTACGATTTTAATTTTGAAAACATTTGAATTCCTTTCTCTTATCTAGTTTATTTAGGAAATTGATTTTTGATTTGTTGTATTGTCTTATATCAGTATATCATAAAAATTTTTTTTTTTCTTTAAATTTATTTTTAATTCAGTGTTACTAAAAAAAAATTTGAACCTACCATAAAACTACTCTTTTACTGGCTTTTCTTAACCTTAAACATTTAGGTTCTCGTATGAAAAATCAATGTTTGTATCTCCACAGGATACTTCTTAAATGTGAAAAATCTATGTATATGAAAAAAAATTCTACAATTGAAAATACCGAAAATTAGAATTTTGTAATACGTAATTAATATTACTAATACCAACAAAATTAATGAGATAATTTTATAAGTCATAATAAAATACCCATAGTATTTTCTTCAAGTATAACAATAACTTCTAGAGAAATATGCAGTTGTGATTTGTGACATACACAAAACAAATAGTTTTAGATTTTATTAGCAGGTTTCAAATAATAAAAAAAAGAGTTTATAATCAGTGAACTATGTAGCTCATCCCCCAATTGTGGGCTTGTGGTTGTGATTTTCATCATACAAATGCTATCAATAATTATATACAATAGTAATACAGTTGACTACCCTTGCCTAGCATACCTAAGTTTAGTGGTTTCTGTTTGTCGTTCCTTAAATTGTGCTTAACATCATTTTAAAACTCTAATTTATTATTAAGTTGATATTTAAAGTAATATTATAAACCATATTTTTACTATTTCAACTACTATACAATTCCAACCTTGATTATTACTTATAACATCCGTCCCACTGAAAAATTTTGGTCAACCTGTTGTATACAAAAGATTAAAAAATGAAATGTATGAAGGCTTATTAAAAAGTAAAAACTTGATTAATATCCTCTTGTGTTAGATATAACCTTTTTTCTCTGACCATATCTTATTTATATAATGATAGAATCCGAAATTTTCTAACCTAACATTAAGAATAAAATGTTAACATCATTCTTAAAATATGTAATTTGCAGAAATAATTAATAATATTTTGAAAATCTAACTTATTAGCTTACAATAAGCTGAAAAGAAAAGAAGCCCTCAATTTCAAATCTCCATAGACTTATTATTCATTGAGATCACTTGTAATGTGAACTTCTTCTTTTTATTTATTTATTTAAACGATTAATGTATGTATTGTTAATTTTATACTTAAAATAAGGGGGCTAGATCAGGTATAAATAATAAAACAGGCCAAAAGCTAGACAAAAATGAGGGACTTGGGTTTGACACATTTTAATTTTGAAAACTAGTTAAAAATCTTCAACAACTCTACTTAGCATGGCCGTGTAAATGTATCGTATCATTATGACAAAAATAAATGGCTTACTTAAGTATATAAAATACCAAAATTCTAATTTTTTAAATTGTCAATATTTTATCAAAGAATTTAAATAAATAAAATCCCCTCGATCATTCCCTAATGGACCCAGTGAATAATTATATCCATTTTCTAAATTAAAATCCGTTTAATCCAAGTTAATTTTGTTTAGCTTTTTGGCATTTTGTCACATGTCTTTATTAATTACAAAAGATTTTATTTTATTGATCTTGAGCTTTGGCTACTGTTGCCACCATTAGGTTTTTGAGGGGGATTATGGCTAATTAAGGAATAGATATTTTTATGCTGGGGCAAGGATTTACGGCTTATTAGTTATAATTTAAAACAGATGTGTATATATTTTTGTTATTCATTATATCCTAAAAGCTTAAGCTCGCTATGACTTTAGAAATTTTAGTAAAATATATTGCAATTTTGTCATATTGAAAAAACTTATCATAAGTTATTAATTCATTTTCAGCCAAACGTACGCAGTGCATCAACACCACTACCTGAAAAAGCTGCTAAGAAAAGACAATCCAAACCAGTTGAATCTGAATCTACCTCTAATGGGCCCAAGAAGAATAAACCGAAAAGACCCCGTGTAAACTCAAGCGTTAGTAAATCTGATGATAATAATACTGATATTCTTACAAATCTTGGATTAACAAACAACCATACAAGTCCGCTTCGGAGAAATAATACTTTATTGGACAGACCTGCAGTGACAGCTCCAGTAAATATAAAAATAATTGCGTATTTGTGGGTAATTTTACTTATAAATGTATTAAATTGTTTCAGGTAATCCCTCCTTTAGATATAAAAACAATATCTAAATCTTTATTGCAAAAGAATATTACACCATCTCGTTTGAAATTAGGATTCATTGGTTTGGGAAATATGGGATCAGGAATTGTGAAAAACCTATTAAATTCAGGACATCGTGTGATCGTTTGGAATAGAACTCCAGATAAGGTAAGAAATATTTTTAATTTTTAATGATTGGACAAACTAATAGTAGTATTTTATTTTATAATATAATATATAATTTAATATTGAATTAAAAGTTTAAGATCTATAAATAATAATGTTTAACTTAATACTAACTGGTATTATTCACAAAATGTACCTATATATTTATAAAACATGTTTCTTACGAGTTTAATATAATATTATTTATTTAAAAACTTAAAAAATTTAAACCCATCCAAAATTGTATACAGATACTTAAATTTGTAAATAAACATCAGGCACCTTAACAATGCTATTCAAAAACAATAGGCAACACATAATTCTTAGTAGAACTCCTAGATACAATTATAGAGGTGCTATCACACTTAGCTTTTGTGAACTGAATGATATTGCTGGACAAAGTGTATATTTTTTACAAGCATGTGTAACTATAGAGTATTAACATTATTTTGCTAAGTTAACATAGAACATTTTAAATTCCTATAACAAATAAAACTTCAATCATCATTGGAGAATAAAATATTCGAAATTTCAATAAATTTGATTCATGCTTTTAAACTAAATAATTATTATCTTGATTAAAATTTTAAACATAAAATAGTTATTGTTTCTACAAGTTTGTTTTAGTAGTTAATTTTAATTGACACTCCATTTGAAATCTCAAGTTTTATTTTATATTTTGAGTGATGAAGTCAATTGATCGATTTAACAATGGTTTTTGTTTTTTGGAGCCTTTAAAATACTTTTCATAAAAGATATATAATTTTCATTTGACCAAAGGACAAGAGATATGATTATATTTTTTTAAATGACATATTAGTTTGCTGAATTTTATATTATATTACTTATTTGTAAAATATATACAATACAGATTGTTTAGTAAAATTGCTTTGATTTTCTACTTCATCATATTTTCTGATAGGAATGTGAATCTAGTCCTTAGGGAGAGTAAAAAGTGAACGATTCCCAGTAGTTTCAAAAGTTGGAAAAACTTATTTTCTTAAATAATTGATTTAGTTATTTGGTATAACTAAGAAAATAACCATACCATGTTTGTATAGGGGCACATAAGTTTTCAAAATATTTTGGCTTTTTGGAATATTTAAATGCATAAGAAAATTTTAATTTTTATAAGTATACAAGGTTTCTAATAAGTTGTCATTGGTTAAATGTCTGAAGATAAAATTTTGTTAAAACTCGACAATATCACAGAACATTGTAAATTATTTTGAGTTAGAAATGTTCTATATATATCTAAGATTTGAAAATCTGTACATATGTTAAGTAGTTGAAATAATGCTGTCATTCTAAACATTGAGGGAGGAGAAGGGTTTCTGATTCCAAATTTGTATCTAATTGGTACTTTCTAGAGATCAATACAGAAAATTCACAGTTATTTTCAAGAGCGTCAAAAAAAACATTTAATGATTAATATATCTGAAATTTTCGCCAAATGAATATAGTAGAGATTTTCAAAATATTTTGAATTTTTCTTTTTGAGCTATTTATAAATATTAAAATTTATAATTTTGTACATATATATTTATATTGTTAATTTTAGCTTGGTTAAAAATATTAAAGATACATAAGCATTTAAAGTACAAATTTATCAAAATCATGATCAGTTTTTTGTTTTCACAATCGAAAATTTAAAATAAGATTTCTCATAAATAATTTATAGTGCAATCAAAAACATATTTGATACTGTTTTATTTTAAAAGATATTATAATTTCACATTTGGAAAAAATTAATTATTTAATTTAAGAATCATAATTTTAATTACTTTCAAAACCAGTTTTTGCCCTAACCTATTTTTCGTGTATTCAAAAATAATAACTGTAGATACTTGACACTTTGTCCTCTAAATGTTTAAATTAATTTGTTACACATTTTATAATTTTATTAATAGGTATAGTTAGATTTATTTGAGTGACATAAAATCATTTGAATTTTTATATAAAAATGTTGTAGCTGCCTAAACATTTAATAGAGTTTCTCATAATTTGTTTTAATAGCTATTAAAATTGTTTAAGGTACACGGGCACAATTTTTTTATAACCATTTGAACTTAAAATTTGCATGAAATTCATCAAAATCACAAAACATTGTAAATTGTTTTAGTAAAAAATGTATATAATTTCCAATCTATAAAGCTTTGCTTTGTATAGTTAATCTAAAATTGAATACAAATTTCCCTATAAGTTTCATACCTTAAATATATAAAAACAGAATTATTTCTAGACATTTTGGTTGAATTTGGATTAAATCAAATATTTAGGTCATATGATATTTAAACTAAACATAACAATTTTGAAACTTAACATATATTATATTTTGTATTTCCATAATATGCAATTAAAAAAAAAAAATTGTCTATATAATGACATTTTCAAATACAATATTTTTAACAAAAATTAATTCAACCTACTGTATTACTTATATAGTAAAATAATTTATTATAATACAAGATAAATTTATCATAAAATACACTAAGTTATAATGGCTGACAGATAATCTTCACACAGATCTGTTATTCCTAGCAATGAATTTAAATTTTACACATACATTACAGTAAGTCAAAGTCGAGGTACATTGACACCTACTGTAAGGTAGATGAGTGTGTATACTATCCTCTATAAAAAATAGATACATTAAATTAAATGTTTGTATTACCTGTTAATCAATTGTTGTAAAATATATGAAAATCATTATATTTTTCATTTAATATAATAAATATCCCTTATTTTACTTTATTATACAAAAATAATACAAAAATCTACATTCATTAAACAATAATATGGAAATATAATTGAACAACATAACATTTTTTTTTATTATTATTTATTACAAACAAAACATTCATCTTAATGTATGCAGATTCCAATTTAATTCCACTTCCGTCAATTGGACTAGCAGATAGTCCAAACATGGATTAATGTTGACCTACAGAAAACATAATATTGCTGTTAATTTCCTTTCAAATTATTAAGTTCTCATATTAATTGATAGAAAATCAAAACCAACTATTTTCAATTATGGTACTTTTTTTAATAACAAAAAAAGTTTAGAGAACCATGGAATAAATCTCATTAATACTATAATCTTTTTATGGTTTCTTGTCTGGTTAGATTATTATTTATCTTACAATGATATTATAATTTTATCTAAAAATTATCTTTATTATTTTTTATTTCTATCAATAATAATTTATGAATATAGATTCTAGGTATATTTTTATAATTAATATTTATGTAACGATACTGAAAAGGACAAAAGAACAGTAATTGTTCTATTAACAGTATTTATAATTTTAATATATACATTTACTAACAATAATAATACTTATTCTATTAAATAATACAAATATTTAAACTTAGTTAATGAATTAATGTTTCCGTTATACCTCAACATACTTTGAAATGCTAGCCATTAAACGTTTGGTTTTTGTTTTAAATCCATACTCTTGATAATTTTATTGTTTAAGTACAAATGCATACACTTAGGTTAGTATTATTTTATTTGCACATTTTTATATTTATGAGTTAATAGAATAATAGGTAAAATTATTAAAAAATATTTTTACAGTTTATTTTTGTACTATTTTAAGAACTGATTTTATGTAAAATAAAAATAAATTACCAAAAGACAATATTTCTTGTAGCGATTATAACTAAACATCTGCTGGAAAAATTTTTGGCTTTTCTGTAGATCCCATTTCTGTTTCTGTCTGTTGACCCTTTTTTTTTATACAATTCAGTCTATAACAAAATTATCATAAACATTATGAACAATAAATAAAAAAATTAATACATTTCAATACTAACCTTATTAATAATAGCTTGAAAGCACAGCATAATATAGTTAGCATTAAAAATCCTAGTGCTGACGATATTCCTAATAACAGTGCATTTATTTTGATACTGAAAAATACTCCACTGTCTAGATGTACTTCCACTAGTTTTGAACTGTTTCCATATTTATTTGATACAAAGCAAGTATAATTACCAATATGAGTTCTTAGCATTCGTAGAATATGTAAAGATCCATTTTTGTCAGTTAAAAGTGATTGACTAACTATTTGATTTAGATCCCAGATATGGATGTTTGGATGGTGTGATATATTTATATCGGCTTGTTTATTTTCATGAAATGTTAATCCACCTGGCACTAACCAAGTAATTGCTGGAAGTGGATTTCCATAAGCCATACAATTAATAATTCCATTTTTGGTTAACTGTAATGTAATAGGACTGTTTGTATAGTAGATATTTGGTGGGCAGTTAATTTCATTAAGTGTTTCAATAAAATTTGAATACTTTTCATAACCAACTACAGTAGTTGTTTTATTATCAAACCATTGGCTAAACCATCCATTTTTACAATTTGGCTGAATATGTGTATTTGACATTTGTAAATGTTGTAGGTTCTTAAGAGAAACAATGCTAGGTGGTAAAGAATCAATTGTTCCACAATCATTGAGTTCTATCACTTTGATGTTTGGCGATGAACTAAAGAAATCGTTGTCAATTGATGATAAATGTGTACAGTTATTCAATATGACACTATATAGATACATATGTTCACCGAAGGAACTTTGATTGAGATTTTTTATTCCACTATTTTGTATACTAAGGTATTCCAGGTTATACAAGTTTGTCATTGAATGTTTATCTAGTAAAGATAAATTTGGATTACCTATACTCAGGTTTTTTAAATAGATAGTATGTTTGAACAAATTTTCTGATATTGATTTAAAATTATTATTTTCTAAATTGACTGTTCTCAGTGAGCTAGTGTCTATAAATAAATCGTCTGATAAAATATTTAGTTGATTGTCAGACAGGTCTATGTACTCTAAACGAGGACAGTTGTGAAATGTATCATCCGACAGTTTAAAAATATTATTTCTAGATAAATCTAAGTACTTAAGATCATTGTGATATAAGGCTTCAACTGATTTTATCTTGCTCGCCACCCATGTAATTTCCCGCAGTTGTTTCCCATTTGCAAACGTGGTGTTGTTGATGATCGCGATAGGGACGTCGTCAAAACGTACGATTTCTGAGCCGTACGGGAGGACAATTTCTCCATCTTGTTCTAACGTCATACACGACACGGTGTTATTGATGCATTTGCAAGCCATTCCGTTATCGCAAACGGTGGCCGCCGCGCCCAATGCATTCGTGAGTTCGTAAAGTATGATGATGGTCGTCAAAATAATCGTAAATGAATCCATTTTCGAGTTATCTGAAACATTTCATGTACAATAAAATTAGGTTCCGAAGATAATACAATTTCAATGTGTCGTGCGTTTACCTTTTAATGCGTTTTATATGCCGGTTGGATCTCATTTGTTCCGAGTTGTCGGACGTTTTTCTCGGACAAACGGTGAGATAAACGAAAATCATAAAATGTCGTAGGCCGCGTAACGTTTGAAAAGATTTTATACGGATACTGAGTACTGACGAACGACTGTATAAACGCTTCGAAGCCAGTTTCTCTGATGACTCAGTGTGGCCAACCGCGTCAACGTGCTACGGCTGTCCCGTGGGTACACTGTCGAGCGCGTGCCAGCAGCGATTAATAACCGTCAACAACAGTCGTCCGACGTAACGATCGTTTTTAATATATTATGCGCATTGAGTATCGGGGTTTAAATCTACCGACTATCGAATAGATAATATCAACTGTATTAATGTCACCACGACGTCCTTTCGTGATTATAGATCATAATACCATTATTAACAAGTGATTTTTTTCTATAATTTTGAATGACCATACACTTTGATTTCGATGTTTATCAGATAATATTCGTATATTTTTAGAAGAACTCTACAGCCTGAATCGCTTTAATCAACCGGTTTAAATTATATTATATCAATCGGAAATAATCGGTTTCAAAGCTGCTTTGCAACCAAATAACGCAGACCAAATAAATTTTCCAAATAGATTTCGATGTTTAACGATTACCGCGAGTACCTACGATCAAATATGCTAAATTTTTCGGGAAATGGCTGTTCCGTTATTCGATCTTCTTATTTTTCACGGCTTTAACAAACATTTGCAAGCGGTTACAATATGTTCTTTCCCAGAACCCGCTTGGGTTTATTATTATTATTATTTATTTTTTATTTATTTTTTGCTTTCCTGACCGTCTTGTCATAGTAAATCGTGATGAATATTAATTTCAACATTCATTAACTGACAGTCGCAAAAGCATATTTGTGTTTTAAAAATGTCGACTTTTACTGGAGTCAAGTGTAAGTACGATGGACGCGGTGCATTTTCCGAACAGTCGTCAACAATAATAACAAAAAAAGGGAGGTAGGGTAAAAACTGACTCATTCTGGAGATGTATTATGCCATTAGTTTCTGCACATGTACCAAGATTTTTAAGACACCGAGTACACCCATGCATCATGATATTATTATAATCAACAAGGTTAGGATCGTAACTTCTTGACGGTTGGTTTAGAACGTAACTTAGTGAGGTGTGTCTTATTCATAATTTAAATATTGAATGACAATTAGGGGTAAGCAAGTGACGTGTTGCTCAGACTTTGAACCCAATCTGGACCTTTGAGATCATACCATGTTGTTTATCATGACTCACAATGAGTACACTCGTCGACTGTCAGTTTATGAACGTGGAAATCATAATATATTGTCAACTTCATAGCGGCGTTAGTAGGTACGACATTTGGCCAATATTTTTATTAAAATTTTCGCATTTGTCGTTTTACATGAAATATTTTTGAGGATTTCAAGTACAAAATATATAATTACCTAAAGGTTACTAATATTAGGCTTAATATAAGGCTACAAATATTATCAATGTTCTTATTTCATTGGCTGTTCTTTAATTTTTAAATGACAAAAATTGACATTTATAATTTTTAGTTAACCTAAGGTAAACAAGATGTATACCAAATATCACACAAGTTAATATTAATTTATTGAATTTATGTAGCGTCACAGCCGGTCAAGGTTATCCGATTAACTATTGTCTATCCTTTAACTTAATTTGTTTAAAAGGTTAAGTTAGTTAATATAATACAATAAATCATTTTAACACAGTTTTCAGTTTGGTATTAACTAATATTATTTCGTATATTTCAAATACTCGGGAACGATATATTTTGTAGTTTGTATTTCAAATACATTAACAACCATCTAACCACAACGGAATACTGTTTAATTCCCTTTAAATTAACCGTGTCGTGTAGTATCATGTTCCGTATATGTATTTAAATATTGAATACCTAGATAACAAAATATTGGTAACCCCTAACCTGCCCTATCTATAAGTTCGAAATATACTGTTGAAGGGAAACCCACACTTTAAGTTACATATATATTATATACTTCAAATCGAACCACACGAAGCAGTGTGAACTGTGAAGCCGTTTTTCATGTCAAATTTTGATGTTCTAAGTTGAAAAATAATAAATCGTTTGTCTACACACAATAACGGATCAAATAAAACTTTCATATTTTAATCTGTTACATAATAGTATCGTACTTTTACTAGGTACTATTTTAAAACCAGTAACCTCTCGAGAAATGAGAATCGTGGTGGCTTGGCGTTTAGCAACCCACTCCACTCCATGACATTTTTTAATTATTAATTATTTATAACTATTATAATAGTTTTTGAGAGTTATAAGGAACACGATTTGTGTGTCGTAGTATAAAATTAAAAATAGAATTTATATCGTAATCTGTCCAAAGTCGATGGACTAAGACACGTGACATTATTATATTAGTAGTAATTTAAATGTGAAATGTTATGTAATTAAATTAACTTACGTAAAAATATAATTACATTGTGATCGACTTAAATAAAAAACTCCATAAGCTATTATACATAACTTAAACGTTTTGTGTTATCTACAATCTGCTGCAATATTGATTGTAATTTGTATTGTATATAATTAAACATTGAAAAGGCATTTTTTAGGATTTACAATCAATATATTACACTATAACGTCTTAAACAATATTATTATGTAAACACAAACTATCATTGTTCCGTTTTATATACAACGTGGAAGTTCAAGAATTATATTTTAACATCAAATCGTTCTGTATGTTTTTCAGCTACTAATGATCTAATTGTGAATGGTCGCACAAGTCCATTATGCTGATTAATCTATCTTGCACTATAAGTTGTGATATACTATATTTTTTAGTATTTAAAAAAACCAACCATAAGTTAAAACAAGATCAAATGATCAAAACCAGTTTATAATAGTGTAATTAAGTATACTAGAATTATACTGCGTTCATACATATAGGTACCTAACACATTATATGTGTTGTGTATACATGATACAATATTAGGTTAGGTTATGTTTACTATTAACAACCTTACCTAACATATTCATTCTTATACATTTCCATCAAATATGTATGTATAATTTATTGTTTCTTTCATAGTTTCATTGTGAAATCTATTATTCTCAGTCTTTATTTATGTTTTTATACGTAATTTTGAATGTGGTCACAAAAATATAACAATATTATTTTAATATTTTTAAACCATTAAAATATATTAACATTTGTACCTATTAGATTTTACTATTGAATAATACTGAGCCTTCTTACTTCGTACTAATAACATTTTAATAGCACATTGACATGTTTAGACTAGTGATTTCTAAAAAGATAAATAGTATTAAGATTATTGATGGACCTGTTTATGGCAACTAGTTGACCGTCTTTCACTTATCCATGTTATTCCTGTATTGAATATTGGATAAATACTTGTTTTTCAATTTAAAATAAATTGTTTATAGATTATAAAATTACTATTTTGTTTTTATGAAAATGTAAACTGCTATTTGAATTATTATTCTCAGCTATAGGTTCTTGATTAAAGTTATAATTATTTTTAATGGTTAAAATCATATTTAGCTGTATACATTTATGGGTTTTTTTTTATCATTTGTAAATAATAAATATTAGTTTATAAAATAATAAGAGTTTAAATTAGCTATGACAATTATTACTCTAACTAAGTGTTATTTTATGAATTACATGTATATTTTTTGATTTTATAGTGTCTAAAATTTCAAGATGCTGGAGCCACAGTTGCATTAACTCCATCAGATGTTATTGGAGTATCAGATATAACATTTTCTTGTGTTTCTGATCCACAAGTTGCTAAAGATGTAAGATTTTTGTAATTTTTCTTATACATTTATTTATATTTGCTGATTTTTGCAGATGGTATTTGGGAATTGTGGTGTACTTCCTGAAATAAATAAAACCAAAGGATTTGTTGAAATGACTGGTATTGATCCAGAAACATCTCAAGATATTTGTGAGGTTTGTTGCAAGCAACATACTAAATATTTTTTGTACAAATATGATATGATTTTGAATGTTAATAATTTATTTTATTTTATTATGATGTGTTACTCCTTATTACAGGCTATATTGAGTAGAGGTGGGCGTTATTTAGAAGCCATGATTCAGGGAAGTAAAGCAGATGCTGAAGAAGGGGAATTAATTTGTTTGGCAGCTGGCGATATGACTTTATTTGATGATTGTAAATCATCATTTTGTGCGATTGCCAGCAAATCAATGTATCTAGGTAAATTGATATATTATATTGATTAATTTTATTAACTACTCTAATAAAACTCATATATTTGCTAGGTGATGTTGGAGCAGCCACAAAAATGAATTTGATTTTACATTCAGTTAAAGCAGTAGCTCTAGCAGGATTAGCTGAAGGTATGGCTCTGGCTGATAGAGCTAGTATATCTCAACAATCTATGCTAGAAATTCTAGGAATGACTTCATTGAAGTGCCCATTGTTATTAGAAAAAGGGAGTGGTATGTCCATTTAAATTATTATTTAATTTGATTCATTATAGATGTAATGTTTAAATGTTAATGTATATTATCTGTTAATTATAGCTATGATGAGCGGTAATTTTCAAACAAATCAAGCTTTAAAACATATTCAAAAGGACTTAAGTTTATCATTAAACTGGTCAGATATTTTGGAACAACCTTGTCCAGTTACAGCCAGTGTAAATGAAGTATTTAAACATGCAAAACGTTTAGGTTACAGTGATCATGATACAAGTGCCGTATATATTCGAACTAAATTTTAATTTATGGAACTTTCAATTATCTTAAATTTTTCCTTTTTTTTTTTTTTGACATTAATGACCACTTAGTAAGAATTTTTTCATGTAACAAATTATTTTGTTGAAAATATAAATGAATAATAACTATTATTTTTTACTTAAAAAAAAAAGGAAAAATTGTAAATATTAGAACTGTGAATATTACTTTGCATCCATCCCATTTATTTTATATTATAAATTTATTTGTTAAAGTTAACTGATATAATTGTATGGAAAAAACATAATAGTAAATATAATATATTATGTATGTATATATATTTATGTATGTTTTGTTTCTATAAATACATATAAATATATATGTAAAAGTTTTTATACATATATATATATTTAAATATAAATACATATAAAACAAAAAGTAATTATGATTTTACTTGTTTAATTTTTTTTTCTAAATTAATAATTGTTTAAATAGATGATTTATGACACTATATTATGTGGATAATTGTGTTACACAAAGATTTAATTTAATAATGTACTTGGGATAAGTAAATATATAAAATGTTAACTTCTAGAAAGTTGTGTAAAATTTAATTTAAGATTATACAATGATAAATTACTATAATTTGTATACTTGTAATTTGTAAATATCAATAGATTGATAGTAATTTAATGACTTTGAAATAGTTGTATAAGTTGGCTAAGACTTTAAAATTATTTTGGTTTGGCGATTTAGTATAGTAACAATTTAGAAAAATACTAATGGTTTTGCCTTGGTCTTTAAATTAGTCTTATAATTTAATGTTAATTTTTTTTTTTGACATTAAGTAAGTAGTTTTATAATAGTTTTAAATACTTAGAATGTGTAATTCTACATTTATACTTGCTTATTAATTTTATAATTTTTTTTCTCAAAGGCTTTATTCAATTTGAACCAATAGATATCTCATTTTGTTATTTTAAAGTAATAAACTACTATTTAATTTCATACATTAATGATTTTTTATCACTATAAAAAACCGTGTTTATTAAATAAAATATAATCAACATAATTATTTGTACTAACTAATTTAATATTCATTGATCATAGTTTTTTCTTGGGCTACTATTTTTATATAACATGTTGAGACCTATTTTGCAATAACTATATGTAAATCACTGGAATCACAATAATATTACTCTTGGTATTTAAAATTTAAGTCAACTTCAGTGAAGTTAAAATTCAATGAAACAAGAAATTTTGTATTACCTTAAGTTACCTTAATACCTAATAATATTATTTACAGAGAAACGTTTAACACTCGTTTATAATATTTATACCATTTTAATAATATTGGTTTTGTTATGAGAGAGATAACATTTTATATTGTTTAATTATAAAGTAACAAATTTTGATTTATCTGAAAGCACTGATCGTTTTTATTTCATATGTAAATTACTAAATTTTATTGACCAATAAGTATATAAATTATGAATACACTTTTGAATACTTTTACTGATGTAGATTAAACATTTATTATTTATAATTATAATATTCTCATTTAATATTTGGAATTAAAAACATACAAATACAACTGAGCATTTGTTATTTTTTTTAGCCGATAACTATAATAATTGTATGTTCTACTACAGTAACATATATATTTGGAACACAATACTTAGTAGTTCCTAATTTTGTAGAACACTTCATTAAAGTGTTGATGAACCTACCACTAGAGTTTTAGTATATATGGTTATGCCTAAGTTCATGCCTTACATTTTTTTAACACTTACACAAGAAAAATTATTTGCAAAAAAAATGGTTCATAATATGTTGAACATTTGTTGCACACTATGTATTATTGGTAATCATACTTTGGCGTGATCGCTTTACTTTGAAGTGACATAATCACTATAACTATAAAATGTAAAAAAGATATGAGGTAGGCGAGATACCAAAAAATTCGCTATGTACCGTAATAATATGTTTTGTACGCATCAAATGTGTAATCAAACACACACTTAACACGCGTTGACTTAGAACGATGGAATCGATTAAACTATTCTGTGGTAAAACTACAACACATACCCATTCTAAAATTTCAAACGACATCTCGCTCTCGGAAACAGGATATGACGATGATATTTTACATACCATGTTAAAATTATATAATAAACGGAAGCCACCCAAACGAATACTGGTCTTTTTGGGATTAAACATTACCGTGTTTCCGATTTTGTTGTCGAGTGGGAATTAAATCTGTCCAAAATTCCGGTTTATATCAAAAATACTCTCATCATTTTGTACTTGAAACAGCTTGTTACGCCTATACCTGCTTACATGATTTTACTGTCATATACCAATATGCAATAATAGCGCATTGTTGGCCAAACAACTCCATAATATGAGTAAAGTAAATTTGTAGGCCTGGGCTTATTAAATCCCCCTTTTTTTTATAATAACGTTTATTATCAAAACGACATTTCTTTATTACAAAATTTAACATACCTTTAGTCTTCACATTTCCGCATTATTAGTGATTACCAGGCCTCGGCCCACTGCATGCTGAAAAAGAAGTACCAAATTACTCAACAAATCAATGATAAGTTCATCAATTAATCAGTGTAATTGAATATTTACTAATCAATAAAAACAAGTTTTATTTAGAATCTAAATTTTAGATGATAAAAAATATTTTTATTTTAATTGGGCAATTGTTTTTCGTATTTTAAAAGCTACGATATTTATTGATTAACAGGGTTCGTGAGTTCATGCCCTAAAAAAATTCTTAATAAGTATGTACTTATGCACTAAAAACTGGCAAAATATGCTTTAAAAAGTTCAGAAATTGTTAAACTGAATGAACGTCCATACACACAGGTCACAGTAACTACTGAAATAGTCAAAAATAAATCACTGTAAAAGTATCTAGGAGATAAGACTATTTCATATAACTTTTTCCACGAATTAGTTACATGGGCTACGGGCTATACGTTTTATGTTAATAATTTTACGCGAAAATTTTTTTATATTTTATTCAGTGCAAAAATATAAATTATTGCGTTTTCATCAAATGTTGGTAAAAATACCCAAAATATGTACAATGAAATAGATGAACGCATAAATATGTAAAATAAAACTCCACATACTCATTACTCAACCACTTTACCTTGCAATGGATTTCTATGTCACCTAGGTTCTAACTAAAATAAATTATTTAACTATATTTTCTTACCTAAATACGACTTAGCAAGATTGATATACAAATGCATGAACATTGAACTCGCGAGCCCTGTTGATAAATCTTTAAAAAAAATGTACCTAGTTGAATATTTTAGGTTTTTAAATGCATACGTGGTATGCATTTATTCTAGGTACCTACAAGTATAAACACTTGCTTAGCTTCGTTAGTTTTAATATTCGAGTAAAATACCAAACTTAAGATAACAATATTGTCAATTTTTTTTTCGATATTTTAGTATTTAAGCTATAGCTATGCACTCATTGCACTCGTATTTATGTTACAATATTATAAACATCCGTTGTCTATAGTCTATAGATAACTCAAGCTTACAATTAATATATCGAAAAATACATCATTAAAACGCGGAGAACGTGCGGCTTGTGAGTACTTCGTACCTTTGTATTGTATGTTCACGTTTTATTTGAACTTTTCAACGCGGTAGTTCACCAGGTAATGTTCTCCTCAAAAATCAATTCACTCTAATTTTTAAACGAACGGAGCTAAACGTGATCTGCCTAGCTTAAAATTTGGTATGTTACGCACTTATAAGACAGAAACAACATATTATGCGGGTATAACGTCCTCTTAGGGTGACCGCACACTGGTAAAGCAAAACTGCTTTAAAGCTACTAAGTCGATTTATTATGACTAATCAAAAATAAAACATTTATATTTTATGGAAAACATGCACACTGATGAAGCGTAGTCAAAACAAAACATTTTTGTCTTCAGTCATGAACTCATGACTAATATTGTTTTATTGAAACAGAACGTGCGCTATTTTCATAAGTCATTGTCAAGCAGTCGCTGGATAATTATATCAAAATTATGCCAAATATTGAAATATTATTTATCTATGCTAAATTGTCTACAATATAAAGGTAATTATACATTATTATACATTATATATAATACATTATACATTATACACATTACACTATATCTACAAGTACTGAAATACGTAATTTTGCATTGAAAACATTTATTTGATTTTTTGTTTTTATTTGTGTAATAATTTGTGAAAAAAATATAAATATCTATAACATTTGTACAAACTAAATATTTCAACTATAATATAATAGTTCAAAATATATTTAAGCAAATAAAAAAACTTATTTGAAGCATTATTTTACTTACTTTAATTTAGGATTTCCACATAAAGTTTTTCGAGCAGTGGAAATTCAAAAAATGATAAGTGTCACATTGCACTGCAGAATTCTTTAATATCTATGATTGCACATTATGTTATTCAATAGGATTATAAAATATCGATTGAGCATGAAATGAACCTCGAAAATTTAATATCATTAGTCCAAGAACGTCTCTTTATGATTACAAATTTACAAAAACAAAAATTGTAGCAACAGAAACATACAGGAACAATTATGGACAGAAACAACGGATATTCTGAAAATACCCGGTCTTTATATTTTTATTATAATATTATGTTATTATTTCATTTATTTTATTTTTTATTTTCTATTCTATATAAATCACGATAGTAATAATAATAAAGTAGGTACTTAAGATAGTTATTAATTGATTAATTCTTTATTACTTAATAATTTTATTATACAGTGTATTTATTTTGCCAGGGTACAGAACCTTTATTTGAATTAAAATATTTTGTAAATTTATTTCGAAGTGATATTGCTGCTGTGGAAGATCTATTATTAGAACATCTAATTCTACTGAAATCTTTTCTCTGAATAGTGTCGAGCACGAAATTAATAATTAATTTTGAGTGCATTGGTTAGGTATATTTTAAGCTATTCGAGAATATTTAAAATTTAAAATTTCCTTATTTAATTTCCGATAGATATTCAATAATCAGCAGAGCGACTTTCCCAGCTTTATAAAATAATTTGATGTTTGATGTACGACGGCGTCACTTCAATTCGCGATTCGACCAAAAGCAGACGGCCTATTAATATTCATATATTACTTAACATATGTATATAAACTAAAAATAAAAATAGTTAAATTTTGAGGGACATAAGAACTCCCGTGTACTGCACTACTGTAGTATGACTAGTATGTACAACACTATTTATATCTATTTAATTGTATAAATATGTTATTATTCTGCGACCTGGATATTACGCCGTCGTCGTTTGTGCTATAAGCGTATTTTTTAGTGTTGCGCGATCGTGACAAAAAATATGCCCCTACTTCACCCGGGTAGCAAATTGTCTGTGACAATACATTTTAATTTTGAGACTAAAAAGTAAAATATGTAAGCCCCAAAAGAATAGGTAATCAAACTTACGTACCTATACATCATCGACTCTTCGGGTAATATATAGCTGCAAGGCCATATCTTGAGCGCAGACACCATATCGAGGAACTTCTTTCTTCATCTAAACCCGGGCTGAAAAAATCGAGATTTTTTTTAAAAATTACTCGAGTAGAATGAAATATGTGAGCAAATGTTTATTGTTGCCTTACACATTTCTCTTTTGTTCAATGAAATTATTAGAATTGTGAATCGTCTCCGACCGCGAGTGACGACGATCGGCTTTTGCCATAGATGATAGATATTATAATATAATATGTTGTTATCAGTTTTCGAGTTTTTGAATTCTTTGTATGAGACGATTCATTTTTTATTTCAGAGTCCGAAACATAATATTATTCGGAGTGTTTAAATCTATACAATTCAGATACATTACTGTCGCGAGTCAATTTTTTTGTCCGGCATCTCACAATATTGTTTTTAGTCTTATCGGTTAAATAATAGTGTGGAGTATTTGCTAAAAAATTGTGTGATTATATTATACTACTACACTACAGTGTAATACATAATGTAATATAATATATACAGCAGTGTAGGTACCTAACTAAGGCTCTCACATGAAGGTAAGTGACGGGGGAAAAATCTTGTGACCAAGGTTCGGGACTTATAGCCATTGCATACTTTTTTTATATATTGTAAAATGTAGCAGAGTGTGAAATAAATTCATACCAAATCTAAAATTTGAATGTGCATATTTTGCATAGTTCATACACTTTGCCGGAAACCGCTTATTTTTACGTTATTGTGCTTAATTTGCATGTTATGGAAAAATTTGCGAAATTTCAACTTCACAAATTTCACCCTATCTAAAAAAGAAAATAGTAATGCAGCTTACTCGCAGTCTTATGTACCTATTTTCTATATACAACTCACAACGACTTATAATTGAAAGTGTTCCATCCGCCGTTGAAAAACGACTGTGTTTCAACTGTGCTACGTCGAAAACTATACCAAGTCCAACAATAATTTTAAAATCATCATTCAGCAATCTCAGTGATATGGAGTTTAGTTTGAAAGAATACAGCGCAGTAAAAAAACTAAATGCACACCACTAAACTGTTTTAGGTTTTTAAATGTAACGAGAAGTCTAGTAAATCATTTATTTATTTATTGAAACAGATTATTACTGAATACCAAGAGTTCTCATTGGCTGACTTGCAGTGTAGTCTGGCAATTGACAATAACAGGTATTGTATATAATTATTTCAAAATAATATATTATTTAATTAATTGTTTTAAATAATTTTCAGATATCTATTATCCGGAGCAGTTTTTTATGGACATGATCGTTACCTACGTAGCGTATGTAAGCCGTGTAAATAGATGAGAAGTGCACAAAGATTTGGCAAAAAAAATTTTAAGTGCCCCTAGTTCACCAAAAAAAAAACACATGTAATTTTATATGTGAAATAGTAAAAAAAAAGACATGTACATTGCCATATTGGTACAAAAGTCAAAATAATTATGTGAGGTACTATGCTATCCAAAAACTGGAATTTCATTATAAACACACAAATAGGTAGTTTCTTTTATCTCTAACTATTAAAACTTTATAAAGTCAAAAGTTATTTAATAAAGGTATGACACAAATGTATGCTAGTAAATTTGATCGTTTAAAACTCTATTAACCCTAATTTTGTTATTATTTCATATTTTTTATTAGTCGACAATGTAAAACAATGTGTTAATTAATCGTGTATTATCAATGACAACAAATAATTATCACTACTGGTTATCTTTTAGTATTTTCGTACAAATCGATGTGTCGCATGACTTTTTTTTTAGTTGGCGATTCGAGAGCGACAAGCGCAAAATTGATGCGATATCTCGATTCATATGAGAATTTTGCAAAAAATACGACTAAAGTGTTTATTTTTACATTCAATATAATATTCTAAAAATAACTTTAAAAAACCCAGATTTTGAAATTAGAAAAAAAATTCCAAAAAAATCTTCATTGTGGCATCACAGTGAGTATGTGTACTCTAATTACCTCACACACTTCAGAAACACCCTGTATAATACCCGATTTACGTTCTTTATAATAAGTAATTTTAATTAAAATTCATTAAAACAAAATAATCTATATGATTAGGTCATAGGTGAATGTGGAATAGTATATGAGAAAAGGAAACGAATTGATGACTGGAGAGGAAGATATTACGATCGTGACTATAATATGACTACATCGATCCGGTTATTGAATGTAGTGAGAACTGAGTTGGACACTGCTGAGTAGTTTTCTCATATATTTCGTATATTTATCGGTCACTACTCGTCTACTCCTTATTGTTATTGTTTTAACCAAAGATCAGGTTTACTTAATGTAATGCCTGAGCTAAGTGTTTATAATAGGTATATAGAACGGAATGGCATAACTTGATTGGGTACCTTCTGTATAAAAAATATTCTGTCTCTGCTACTATTACCATTCAAACTTATAATATAAATATATTGAAGGCAATTCACCCAACGTATGCTCACCCCATTTTTTTCGTTTAACTTCTTCATGCGCGACTTTTTAGATTTTAAAAAATAAACCTTATATACAGAATTTTAATTCTGTATTATAATATTCTTCTGTTGTATCTTCACTATCATCTTCATCTACAATCGCATCAACATTTCCCATATCTTTAATTGTTACTAATTTCCTTACTGACTGAATATTGTTATTTGAAGCTAAATTGATATAACTTGTAGAACTTGATAGTGTTATTTTATTGTTACTTTTATATTGAACCAATATCTAAATTGCACAAAATAAACATAAACACTATACCAAAACGGCAAAACATAACAAATATGAAAACAAAGTAAATAATTAAAAAATATCATAGTTCATATTGTAGTCAGTCATCTTAATCTTAATATTTATTTTCTATAGAAGTCTGACGTCTCCTCCAAGCACTCTGGCAAAACTGAAGTACCTATCACATTGTTTACAAATATATCTTTTTATTTCGGCAAATCTGTTACAAATCATAGCATCTGGTAGAAGGATTATTCTCGATCCCTCTTGAGAAGATCAATACATTCTTACACTTTTTATGTAGGTATGACATTGCTATGTTGATTGGAAAAAAACACTTTCAATTCTTTTATGAATAAGTTGAGATTTTCTTTTCCATTTCGAACAGCATATTGTTTGAGTTCTTATTAGTTCAAAAAGAGACTCGGTACATAATTGTATAAAAACAGAGTATGAAGTAGGTTCTTTTACATTTATATTAATCTGTTCATTGACAGTAAAAGTTGCAGTTTGTAAAACATTATCCCAGCCAGGAAACCATTTTGTATATTTTGTATTTTTTTTTCTTGACAGTTAACTATTATGTTTAGTATTGTTAACTTTTAGTAAGGCAGATTTTTTAAAGGTTAGGTTAGGTTATTATTTTATTTTAGTTTATTTTATTTTGAAATTCGATAGTACATAATAATATAATTTATTAAGATTTATGGGATTTCCAAAATCTCTTTACATTTATGAGAAAATAACAAATCTATGCTATATAAGATGTACGATAATAGTATATATACATTATACATACATAATAATATGATATTGGAGGTTTATCACAAGAGTAACTTGAATGAGAAGCCCCCCCCCCCCGACGACCCTTCATGGGAATATATAGTTTCGTCCATGTACGATACGATATTAGTTACATCAAATAAATGGTTTAGGACATCATTGGCGTTCAATTGGACGACGAGAAGAGAATTAAATCTGAGGTTCTTGTAAGGAATTTGTTTTTAGCTATGAGTTGTTTGGCGTGATAACTTCAGTTGTTGAGAATAGAATCAGAGGCGGTTAACAAATATGACTGTAAATCCTGAGTTATTCTGTGAAGCAGTTAGATGAAATGAGATATTCTCATATTTGAAGGGGGGGTGGTTTAAAGTGCAATAGGTACATTTATAACAGGTACCTCTATTCGCGGTGCATAATTAAATTTATGATATTTGATAAATACCGTGTGCGTACAATAGTAAACATAATATTATTATAATATGGCTTATTATGACTATACAGTAAAATGATAAATGTGTTTATGTGTACGTGTTCTAGGTTCGGCCTTTGGGATGAACCGCTGCTGCAAGTCGTGTCAATAATAGTATATCAATATGTTTATTATAATATAATTATTGTTTGTAAACATTTATCCATCGTTGAAACTCTACAAATGTTTATCCAATTATAATATACTAGATACATTCGTTTGGGAATTGTAAATACACTGGCGCATACCACGCCCCACGCGCGGCGATTCTTCATAACAATCATTGTCGCGATAAGTACATAAACATTTTTAAACATTTTCTACACTTACGTAATTTTAAGTCATAACAAAACTAATATTTTAGAAATAACATAATATTTTTATTTGTACCATTTTTAAGTTTTTTCTTATCTGAAAGACAATATATACATTTTAAATTTCACATTGAAAAATGTATGTTTCTTAAATCCGAGACTTGTAAAACGACATAATTTTTATAATCTATTAATAAAGAGTTAATTTATAATAATATGAATATTTTAGAAGTAGATTTACTTATTTACATCAAGTATGTGAATAGTTGTGTAAGTTTTAAAGTTTATTGACAGGAGGTGGGTGGAAGAGTAAGTTTATTTAATATTTATCAGGTGAAACCTAACACCATGAGTCACCCTGTATATATGGTGCAGCGTGTACATATATATAATATATTATGTACATAAATATATAATACATATTACATAATTTACACATACATGTCGTAAGCGTATACTCGACGTATAGTGAATTATTAATTTGCAACAAACTCAAAACTTTCAATTTACAGATGTCAACTTAAACATACTTTGTGAAAAGAATCTTTCAATAGGTTTTTTTTTTTTTATAAAATTTGAATTTATTATAAAACAACATTGTTGAAGAAAATAATTTGTTATCATATTTTAACGTTATTATTTTGAAGTTTCTACGATTTTAAATGGAGACATAATATAAATAATACACATATTAGATTCTGAGCAGAGCGTTGAATGTATTTAATTTTAAATTCTGACGAGGAAATATTTTTTCTAAGAATTTATACACACTAAAAACACTGAAAGTTAATTAAAATAAAAATTTTGAATCAGTAATTAATTATAGTACAAGTATACTTCAAGTTTAGATGAACGAATTATTGGTTAATATATAGCTCCTTAAGGGGTTGGTTGTAGTGAAACACCAACATGGCTGTCTCTGTATGCGTATTTCAGAAAAAAATGTATTCCGTACTGCCCGTATCCATAATTACGACTCTCAGTTGAAGTGAAGGGATGAAGTCATGAATACTGAATAGTTACAAATAAGAGAAATTAAATTTAAACATTTAAAACTTGTTTATCTTGATAGAAAATGAATATATTCAAAAAATACCTTGCCGATGCATAGGAAATATCCTTCTTTGTAGGAAATATATAATAGCTTAGGTCCATTTGACTTAAACTGAACCAGATAGTCGTAATCATTTAAATAACTTAAGTAACTATACCTATTTTAAGATAAATAATTGACATTGCATCAAAATCACCCACCATCGATGCGAAAAACTTAAGTCACTTCATTAGTCAAGCATTTTTTTGTTTAGTCTGGGTTCAAATATTTTGGCTTTTTAGTCACTTTTTCAAATTTTAAGTTTTAAATGTCGTATTATGTTTCTCGTATATGTTATCAGTTTTAAATGGAATATAATTATTTTGACCATAAGATAATATTGTTTATTTTAGTAAGGAAAATTTCATAATTTTTTTTTAATTCTTTCATGGCCGCATTAAATTTTAACAACACAAAATTGTTTTCAGGAATATTATGAATACACTTATTAGTTGGCGAATAACAAGATTCGTGAGGATAGGATGATTTTATAAAAAGTTGTAAAGTTATACTTTGCACTATAAATTTTAAATTTATAGTTATTATTATCTATATTTTAATTATGTGATACTGATAGCGTTTTTAGAAAAATGTATTGTAAAAAGTTATTATAATTGAAGAAGGACAAACGAAGTTGAATTAAAATCTATTTTTTTTTAAATTGTAATTATGTACTTCAATAGCTTTTAAAGCTAATCATATTATGTTATATATACATATATATTATAATTTGTAAACTTAAATTACATTCTCTAGGAAGAATATGAAATCAAAGTTTAAATTTTAAATTTCGTGTTGAAATTACTTTACTTGACCATATAATTAAAAACGTATACAGTCATACAATTATTTTTATCATTTATGATGACTGATGAGATATGATGACATAAAAATAATACAATCCCCAAAAATTGTACTAAAAAATGTTCGTAACGCTGAAATAAGATTTTTAAAATTAAAAAACTGGTTGACTTTTGTAACTTAAAAATTGTTATTAACTATACCTACCGACTTTTTTATCGTACCTATTGTAGAATGGCAACCCTTGATGAATAATAATAACTATTAATGATATTTCATAATATTATCTCGTTACCGCGATATCATCGTTAATAAGTAAATAATTTGATGCTAAGTGCTAATTTTGTATATTACAGTATTGAAATCATATTATATTTTAACTATACACGTAGTTATTAGTTGCACCCAATATTAATTTGCTGTGTGGGTAATATTACATTGTATTTAACTATGGAGAATTACTTATTCTCGGTAGTAAAAGAAAAAAGAAAGACAAGCGTAGGTAGGTAGACGGAAGCTGCGCGCTAGCCATATTGTGCTGTTGCAGACGTGCAGTGTATATATATATACAATAACAATGTGCGTGTTATTATTACGAAAATCATCATACAAACGACGTTGCCGTTATTCTCTATTTTCGTAACTAAATTAAAAAAAACCCCTTTAACCATTAGACACGGGGGACGACTACGATGAACGGCCAATTTCCTCGCAGTTTAGCCCCGAAGCGCCTGCGACACCGCCGTACCCGTGTGTATATACATGTATTTATTCCTTAATTATTGTTTTTCGTCCTTTGGCAGTGCAGTACAGTATATAGTAAGATTTAAGACTGAATCGTTGTCGTCGTTGTTTATTTTTTTCTCGCAAAACTCATTCGGTATCTTTTTTTTTATATATACAAGTATATTTAATTATTACACGGGCGGCGGCGCGATGACGATGAGACTCGGATATAATTATTTTTCCACGCGGGTTTTCGTCAGTGTTGAGCCCAGATGACGACAAAAAAAAATCCAAAAGTATCCAGATGAGACGGAGACATTTTCGTACACAATTACCTATCTGGCCATCAAGATGATTGATGGCGGACGGATGATTCACCAACCACGCTTACCCCGATTTTTCCGTTTAACAATGAATTCATTCAATTTCTGATTTTTACAGTTTTCAAGTATACCATGTAATAGAAACTGTTTTCTGAAATGCTTACTTTATTAATTGTACCATTTAAAGTGTGTCCTACGGCGATACCAACTTGATACCTATGACCACAAGAATCCGATGAGAATCATCCTATTTGTATATAATATAGGACAATTATAGGTTACGTGCATGTTTTATATTTTTGTAAAACCATTTTTAAGGACTATTTTCATGCATTGAAATAACGCAAAACAACTCTTTCGAAGTTTGATTTAATTCCATCAAAATGTTCATGAAAATAATTCACATAAAATAGGTAGGTTCTCATTTAAAAAATAATTAGTTTGCATCGCCACTCGAGACTCCTTAAACGGTATTGAAAATCTATATAATTAAAAAATCTGGCCTGGAGTATAATTATTAGTTATATTTAAAAGTTCTAACAATTAGACTACGTACATTATTAAAGTACAAATTGTAGGTGATTATGCTTGGTGAATCACTTTGTATAATATTATGATGTAACATACCTAAAACGGACTAGGATGTAGATTTGTTGATTATGTAGATGTATTATAACTATTATCATGGCTACGTTTTATCTAGATATTTTTAATTTTTTGTTTTAAATACACACAAAAAATCTTTTTTTGTTATTATGTGTTTTTATTATACAGTGTTGCTATAATAATATTATGTTTGAACAAACAATTTTAATGACCATTGCTTCATTTCCCGATCGAAAAAAAAACATAAATATTGTACCCACAATCCACAGCTTTTTTTTGTCAGTAATTCAAATAGATAACCAGTAAAGAAAAATTTTGAGATTGCATGCAGTTAAACAAAGTATCCATCAACCCTTTTTTTTATAAGTAAAAAAAAATATTTTCCACATTACACAACACCTGTCTCTTATGTCAATAAAATATTAACACATATCGAATGAGTGAATGACTTATTATTACATCTTTCATGTATTTGTGGCTAAATATTTAATTAAGTCAATAAATAAATGTAAGTATTAAAGTATAATATAGTCTACATACATTAAATATTTAGCAGTTGGTCGTTGTATTTATTGCTTTAGACTTTGGTCTTTGGTTGAAACATTTTGATCATTTTTTGATTTCAATGAAAATTAATAAAATATTAAAATTACTGCCAAAAGATTAAAACTATGCGTGATGACTTATAGAAAATTAGCTTTAGAAATAAAATTTTAAAAATGTTCTTGGTAGTTAAAAAGTTCCTTAATTAGACAATTATTTTGTGACGAAGAAACATGAAGATTTGATTATTTGAAACGTATGTATCAAATTTTGAGAGTTACTAAGTGCTTGCAAACTTTTTGTATTCGAATAGTTGAAAGTAAAGCATTTCTTTAAGTGGTGTGGGGTAACAGGGGTGGTATAAATACGTTATCTATGGTGTCAAAAGTTATCCCTCTAATATCGACCCCAAAAGGTATTATTATGAATTTTGTTTGGTGATCAAAAAATGTAAACTAAATAAATACTTCATTATCAGTGGCGGTGGGTTAATTCTTGATTGAGGACCCCCGCATGTTTTGTCTCCGTCTTGCAATCATTGATACTTCGTATATCACATCAAATTTTTATTTGGTAAAACAATTTTTGTATAGTTATAGCTCCAATATTATATAGTAAATTTATTGACTTATTATACAATTTAAAGTTATAAGAATAATATCTAGGTTTTCGGTCTTATCTGACTTGCGACTCTTAGATTATGTTATTTCATTTTTGCGACCACATTAAAAAACCTGCTTATTGCTAATTGATCAACACTGTTCATATTATATGGGAAAACATACCGATTTTTAACAAAATACGTAGTATTAGGTACCTGCAGGTAACTACTAGCTGAGTATATCCTGATTGCATTTTGTATGCAGGTTTTTTTTGTGGCTAATTTTATATAGTATATACTCTATATATGTGTGTTTCGATTTGAGTATATCTCAATTTTAGTGTACCTCAGTTCACGATCAAATTGGCTTCAGTGCACATAGCTTTGTGAAATAATTCTACCTAGATTACCTAAATGGGCAATCGCAAGTCACGGATTTTATTTAGCACTTGGTATATTTTTAACGTTGTTTAAACTTCTTACTCTCTAAACTTTTCTGATACTTCTAAAAACGATCTCTGAGGTTTTCGTAAAATTAAATTGAGTAGTTTTATAGTATTTAAGCTACACACATAGACATAGGAATATATGTTTTAAAATATATAATTTATTTATTCGAGGCCACAAGCGCGACAATATTGGATGCACGATTGTACTTGATCTGGCCGAGTAACCAATGGCAACTATTTATATACAAAAAAATAATACTAATTTCTTGTATTACTATTATAATTTGTAACCAATGGCAACCATTTATAAGCAAAAAAAGTTTCAATTATTACCGAAAATCTCAAAATCCCCATGCAACCCCCTCTTTAAAATTCGAATATCGGAAAATCCTGTCATATTGCACATCTAAATCATTAGAGAAACCACTATCCCAAATTTCAAGTTCTTATGTTTTATAGCTTTTGAGATGAAACGATGAATGAGTGAATCGTATTAGATTTATAATATATATATTTAAAGATTTATGTTGATTTTATTTGCTTTGCGCATTTTTATTATTTTTTTTTATGAATATATGAACAGGGCAGTATTACATTTAATTTTAAGCTTTTTCTAAAAACATTATTTCATAGGTTAGGTGAGGATTTCATAAAATTAAATTTAAAAAAAAAGCCCCAAGGGGGTCTGACCCTTCACACCACACCACCTTTGTGTATGCACTTGCAGTACAGTCGTACTGGTCGTTAGTTTTAATAACTATTATAAACCTTACGATTCCTCGTACCTATATAATATAATGTCAATGATAAGCACCGATACATGTATTATAATTTATAATATACGGTCATATTAAAAATTAATCCCGCGACTCACAGATCTGACCGCGCTGTTTGAAATCAAATGGATTTTTTTCGCCGCCAACCGAATAAAATTAACTGAAACAAAAATTGACTTATTTACAACAATAATATATAATTTACTGATTCTGATACTGTGGTAGTCGAGGATCCCCTTGGAGGTCTCAAACTTTTCGGATTTATTTCATGGACCATAATAACTAGACACCTTTTGAATTTGTAATTTTAAATTCTACGGACAATATTATAATTGTAATGTGAATATTTTTTAAAATAAAATAAAAATACGTTAATATAAAAAAAAAAAATGATCAGATTAGGTGTATTTATAACAAGCGGTATTGATGATTGCATGATTGTATCGACAATTGTCCGTGACGGCCGATCTAGGACTGCAGTCAGAACCATTTTATTAAAAAGTAGTTCACCAAAAATTGTAATTATTCATCAATTATGAATTATATTTTATATTTTGTATGTAGGTACTTAAGTTTTTTTTTTTTTTTTTTATTATTAAGAAAAAGACAATCTATACACAGGTACTTAAGTTTAAAAAAAAATTATTTGAAAAATCATATAGTCGTCAATAATTTCTATATACGTAAACGTATACATATTACATTATAAAAAGTCAAGTCACTTACGTAAAAAATGCAAATGTTTATTAAATGTATATATCAATATATTATTACCTATACAAAACAGCTGCTGTTATGTCAAAATATATATAATTTGACCACAACGACGTGCCACCGTAATTGGAAGGTCAAAATTATAGATACTATTACCTATAGAATTCAAAATTTCAAAACAAATCCAAAGTATGTATTATTCGATCAACTGTATTTTTTATGAATAATTATGGATTTGACCAATAAACCTACTAACGAATTGTCCTTTTTGACGAACTGTCCGGATAACGCTCGTTACCTCACCTACCACTACATTTTTTCGTAATTAAGGCCCGTTCGTCGTACACACAAATAAAAATGTGAATAATTTCCAGACTTTTTTTGGACTGTCAACATTTCCTCGCAGACATCCAATGACCGCTGGTCGATAGTCGACTGGATACTAAAATAGGAGAAACACGATAAATTAACATATTTTGCCAATAACTAAAAAATATAAATAATTAATTAATAGTGCAATAGTTATTACCAGTATATTCATGAATTATTATATAAAACCTGCCTAATGTCTATATTTTGTCATCTTTGTCATAAATGATATATT
The DNA here is from genome assembly GCF_001856785.1 of Myzus persicae. NCBI lineage: Eukaryota > Metazoa > Arthropoda > Insecta > Hemiptera > Aphididae > Myzus > Myzus persicae. Next base: position 456,038 of record NW_019101569.1, read on the forward strand.
TTTTCCATTCAGCTAAAGGACAAGACACGAATGTTAATGTTCTTTGGGACATAATATTACATAGTTACCTACATTTTATATTATTTCTATGTTTCACAGATTAGAAGAACAATTCACTGAAAAACATCAGCTCCACCAAATGTATCCTTATCATGTTTTCTTTTAACACTTCATAAATTTGTTCAAATTTGTTCAAATTCTATAATTTTTGGAATTTTTTTTAATTTTCGGGAGTAGGTGTACATAAGGATCATATTATTTTTAATTATGTAGGTTTTTTTTACCATTTTATATCATTTTATGGTGATACATGTTTCTTTTAGATTCTGAACGAAGTAATTGATGTGTCGATTTTTCTATGAGCTATAATGCGTGTGTACATACATGTTAAATAGTAGAAATATGCTTCGAACTTCAAACTTTGATTCCCTTTGAAGGTGATTCCTAACAGCAAATTAGGTGTACTTCTGGAGTTAAAAATGGAAAACTCAATGTAATTTTTTAAAAAATTTGAGAAAAACACAAAAAAAAATTTAAAGAAAAACTGGAATATTTACTCATAACTCAGTTTTTGACGAAATTGATTTTAAATACCGAGATACTTGAAATTCTAAGCCAAATGTTTAAATTGGCATTTCCTATAAATTGTTTAAATATGTATTTCTTTTTTGGTCTATATACATGGACATTTGACATTTTCGATTTCTTTCTATAATTTTTGCTGATAAAAAATGTTCGCTCAGTCGAAAAATTTAAAAATGTCATCCAGGGTTTCTCTTACGTTTTTATCATAGCTAATCAAATATATTAAAAATTTGTTATGACAAAATTTGATATTTTAGTGAAGAATAACGATTTAGTTGTTTGTTAGGTTTTTTAAAGATAAGATATTATGTTGAGGGGGTTTGAAAATGGACCAATTGCTTCATATAAATTGTCCGGAATGTTAAATTAATTTCTGGCTTCGTCGAAGTTTGGGCATAACATGAAGTTGAGCTTGATGGAGTGGTTTGTATTTCATTGAGTATAGTCGTATAAAGTAATACGTATATTTCGTATACAGAATGTAATTTTCAAAATATTTAGATTCATTTTATGCTATGCCTATATTTATAGTTTTTACCACATATTACTTCAAAGATTAAATAATAAAACAAATTAATACAATAATAATTAGTAAAAATATATTTGTATGATAATAAGACGGTCTGCGCTAAGAATCGTTTTTCGTATTCCATGGTTTATGATTGAATTCAAATTGAACTTATTTCCCCCATTTTCTTCATACCTACGAGAACCGACCTTTTTTACTGCACATTTTTAAGTAAATACATTTTTAAATATTTTTATACGTATCTAAATTCATTTTCAAAAGCCTATGATTTTGATCAGAGAGTAGTTCACGAGTCATTCAAATTTATCACTATAAGGACAATCAGGTCAATTAAAAGTGGATTTTTACAAAAATCTAAAATAGTTGTAATATTGTATCTACTATCTATAGTATAGTACTTATATACTCAGGCAAATTTAGGAATCAGAATTTGAATAAATGTACCTATACGTACCTATTATAAAGGAAAATGTAGTGTAAGCATGCATACCGGAATGACTTCCTGTACGGTGTTATCTGAATACCCTACAGCAGTATGCTGTACAATGGTTGATTATCTGCATTTATCAAATTACAAATTAAATAAGATAGAATCGAATATAATTTGATCAATCGAAGTTGTTCAACAGTAAGACACAGTGTGGCAATAAAAGTGGTTTATATATACTTCATATATATATATTTATATAATACGACATCATGTAATAATGTTTGTAAGGTTAAATCGAATATAGGAACAATCAAATTACTTTTTTTCCGATTCCGCGCACAGCGAGGAGGTATTTTTTCTTTTAATATATAGTTAAAAGATAGGTACTATGCATATTTATTGATGGACGCTGCACAATTCAGGTAAAACATTTAATACGTTTGAGTTTTATTAAAATCAGTAATATTAAATTAGTTTATGTTATTATGTTGTAAACGAGTAGCTTGTAAAATATTAGATATTATATGATAAAATCTTTTATCTTTGTGTTTAAAATTGAACAGCGAATGGTGTAAAAGTATACATAACAAGCAAGCATCAAATGATTTTTTTTCTTTGATATACAAATCATATTAACTGAAATATTTTTTTTAGACGATTTAGGAGCTCTCAACTTGGATTGTTCATAATTATTAACTTTTAGAACCGTCGACTCATCGCGAAACAAAACTTGTTATACCCATAGTTCACCTGCAGCTTATGCATAAAAACACAGTGCGATGATATAGGTACTGTGATTCGATTAAATTTCAATCTTGATCGTGATTGTAAGATTCTGAAACGTTGTTCGGCTTTACTGTTGTATTTTTCTCTGGAAATATTTCGGGGCAGTAGTAAAAATGAAAAAAAAAAAAAGGTGTTCTGTATATCTGCTAATTATCATGGACGTTAGTGGCGTAATTAGGATTTAGTAGTTACAACAAGCCGCAGCGGTGTCACAAACATTTTATCCATACGGGAAAATATTGAAACTACCCACACATACACACAATTAATATACACCTACGTAATAGTAAACACAATTTTTTTTTTATTACTCACTGATATTATTTTATAATACATCAACTAACTATTTTATTACATTTTATTACTCTATAACTTCCAATAATATACAATATTATATTCCCGATTCCCGATGCCCCTACTCCATACAACAATACAACACGCGTTTTGTTATATATTAAATTTTGTCGAATCCCAGAGTAAACCAGTAAAATATACTAACATATTAATAATTATTCAACAATAATAGTTAAAGATAAAAATATTTTTACAAAATTAGTAATTACACACCTACCTAAAATTGTTTGGAACAACCGAACCAAAAAAGTATAGGTTTGTTATGATACTGCAGCTAGGGCTGTTAAGTTGAAGTCCTAGAAAATCAAAATTCAAAATAAGCTCTATAGTCGGCTATAATGGTGCGTTCGTCGTTCAAAAAATAATTCTAAAAATCAAACTTTAACATTAAAATAAGTATACATTTTAAACTCTACAGTAAACATATTCAAGTATGAAATATTTAAGGTTGACATGGATAGATTAATCTAATATGTAAATAATAAAATGTAAATAATTTTAATGAAACTAATAACCTAACAAGTAGTTGATGGTACAAAAAATTGATTAAAAACTTATTTTAAAAAGTAAGCACATTTAACAGATTTTATAGTTGTATACACCTGTTCCGGGCTGTTCTTAAATAGGTGAAAATGTTTACACTATCATTGTTAATGATGAATACTGAATCTGTTATGCGACATGGTCGAGCTAATATGTACGTTTAAGTCTCTTCGTACACGAAAAATCATATTTCATATGTTTGTGGGTCGCAACGATAATTATTTCTGTGAAATCTGGAATAGATTTACCGCAATGTTACCAAATCGTTCAGAGGCACACAGTGATTCATCATAAACATGCTCACCCCCCCTTTTTTAATTTCATAATGTATTTATACAAATACCGATTTTTGAAATTTTTAAGTATACTTTAGGATAGTATATTCAAATAATTAGATTTTTTTACCAGTCCTTTAGGATTCGGTATACTAACTTCTTTTTAATATTTAATAAAATGCCTAGGTATTTTTTTTAGATGAAGTCAGATTGATCAAATTATAAAAAGTTAATAAATTAATATTAATTACTATAGGTAATAATGGTCATATGTATGAATAAATTATACTTTGTATACACAGTTCAATAACTTAAGAACTACTCGTTTGAATTTAAATTTAGGTATACACAAAAGTTTTCAAAAATGTTATCTACCTACTTAAAATGTGCACTACAAAGTTTGATTATTATTTGAAGAAAAGAAGTTGATACCGTTCTAGACACTCTTTAAAAATTATAAAAATGTAAATATTTGAAAATATGGTTTTTAATATATATCCTTAAAATACTAAAAATCAGAATTGAAATATATTATTAAAAAAAATGTATTTAAAAATGGTTGGTGAATCACCCTGTATCCAAACTATTAATATATTTTATCTATTATATGCGTACTTACATAATTAATGTAATTATTAATTACTATACACAAATTGAAGGCTTGACAAAGGTTTTTTTTATGGGACTTGATTTAAATTCCAAGGGGTTCCTAAAAATATCTACCCCCCTCCCCCTCATAACTGTAACGCCGATGTACTTTATACTATTTAACTGTTTAATATTTTAAACCGAAAGCTGTGAGTTACATACTTGTAGTGCACTCTGAGTCCAGAGTATAGTTTGTACAATATTATGTAGGTATTTGGAAGTTTGTAAGTGGTTTTTTGAAGGAATTCGAAAAGCTACAAATAAACGATACTATATTAGCGCACCTCGAGTATCGTACTACAGAAATATCGAGTTACAGTGTCTGAAAATCAAAAGTCGACTGTGTTATAATATAATATAATGTACACTTAAGAGGTGCACAATGAGTAGGGTGGGGTTGAAAATAAACGTTAGGACTCGCGCCAAACATAAAATGATATATTTTTCATATACGTAATGAACACAGTCACACAGAGTACGTATACACACGTGACGTATACAATCACACACCACATACTCAAAAACCAGAGAAGTACCCATTTCGAAAATATAAATACGATTTGAACGTCGTTTACGCAGTCGAGAAACATCGAACCCGTTCGTACCCTTATATTATATTTAATAATATAATATATATATAATACGCGTAATAGTATATAGTGCCATTGAGAGTGTATAGGTATCGGGGATCAGTGGCGGCTCGAACTTTTTTTCCTCGATTCAATTTATTTTTATATTAATATTTGATTAATTTTTACACCACCAACCCTAAACACTTTGTCACTACTAACCAATTAATAGTGAATTCGTTAGACATAAATGTGGCTAAATAGCCTGTAAAATACTTCCAAGCTACCTCTCCGTTAGCACATCGATATTTCTGTGAATCACGTGATCCAAACATGATATACCTCCTTCGGTCGGCGGCGTCGACTGCCGGAGATTTGTTTTTAATCATATGATTTTATTTTTTCCACCCCGTAACTAGCGTCATTATTGCTGTAACTCGTAAAACCGTAAGTTGTATAGCAGTAAGCCGCCTCAAAAACCAGGGATTGGCGAATTGATTTGTTGCGTCAAGTTTGCGAGCGCCGCCCACCGCGGCGGGTGCCTTATAAAAGCCCATACCGGTTGATTCGGCGCTCGCATTCATTCGACCAGCGCCGTCACAGTCTTTGACGACGACAGGAGGAAAAGCTGCTGCAGAGCTTGAGTGAGGCGTGTTCGTATACGAGAAATCGTCCGGAAAACCGTTCTCAGACACGGTCAGAGCTGATCGTCACAATTGTAGGAACAAAAATCAAGTAATTTCGCATTAATCCGTTGTTTTTTATCCCGTTTAAATAAATACGTTTACCGGGCGATGAAAAATTTACAAACACAAATCACTGCAGCGTTGCTGTTGACACTGACGTTCTTCTTCACTCACGCTTTGCGCCATGGTGAGTGTAACTTACATATTTACTATACCAATTTCGAAGTATGGGTACACTTACAGTGTATTTGAAAAAACATTTGATTAAAAAAAAAAAAAAAACATTGATTTTTGTTTTTCATCGAATTTGAAAATAGTATGCGTAGGATTTGTTTTAAATTTCATCTTAATATGAGACTTTCTCATTTTTAGTCCATTTAATATGATATAATATAACTCAGCATATTGTAGCTATAATTTAAATTAATGTTTAATATAAGCATAATAGGGTAAATGTTATGTATCCACGCAGAAGTATTCATCATACACAATATTTCGTGTTTTTTTAAACAACCATTTTAAATTTTTAACATAGGATCTTAGCGAAAATGTAATACCTACCTACAACTATATATGTCATATACCTATGACATATATGTAGTGCAGTTTTTCGAACACAACAATACATAATGATTATTATTTAGATTAGAAAACGCATACCGAATATTATCATTTAGTAATTTCCTGAACACCTTGAGTTTAAATTATTGCCACGCCTCTATATTATTTTTTTTTTTTACATGTAGCCAATACGGATTGTGATTTTTATCTTCATTAATACCTATTACCTAGGCACCTTACTATAATTATTATTTAGTTATATTGATGTTTAGTATTTTATTATATTTTTGTACACTGACTTACCTTGCAATATGTAGTTAACCTAAAGAAATAAATGACAATATGACAATATGACAATAACACAGTACATAATTGTATCAAAATTATAATAATGAACTTTTCGTAAATCAATATTTCTACATTTCTAAATCACATCGTATATATGTAACTAATTATAACTATTATATAATTTAATATGCTTTCCCCCAAACATTGGTTTGAAATAACTATGGATTATGATAAAGTATTTTCAAATTTTTTTTAATATATATTTTTATTAATGTTTATATGATACGTGGAGACTTATATATTTTATGTTACTTTTATTAAAAACTTAAACACTTTTATATTGAAACTATTAATATATTACTTCGCCACTTTCTTGTTCTTAGAATATTAATTTTAAAAATGACAACGAGTCCTTTATTTTTCTGGATTATGTTACAGTGTTTTCAAAATATTTTAAATTATAAAACAAAATATCATGCAATCGACTGTTACACATTTTTATTAAGACATAATTGGGTATTTAATCATTGCATTGTTACACATAATATTAGCCTTCAAACTATACGAGTAGACTCAAGTAAAACTTGTTCATACGCTTATAAGCACTACGTTATCTTTTGAAATTCTAGTTTTTGTATTTTGTTGTATTTTTATAAAATGTTAACATTTACCTATACGATTTATCTTCTTACAACGATGACATTTTTTGATTCAACAGAAATTAATTACAATCTCAAAGAAATCGACAGTTAAATAAGTTCTTCCAAGACTAATATTTTGTATGTATGTTAAAATATTTTCAATGTCGTATTATACTGATGAGCCTAAAATTCGTAAATTATAAATTCAACTTTTTTTAGTTTTATTCGTATAGGTAAATTGTACCTCTGACCTATAAGAGCCATATAAATACACTTATTGCATTATTATTAACGATGTGAATTATTAAAATTTCATTGCGAATTATAATTGTTAATTCCATAATGTGATTGATCTAACAGGTATATAGCAATATGATGGCAACATTTACTTTTTGTAGCTTAATAACTTATCTACAGGTAGGCAGTGTTCACTTTATTCTATATTCCATATTATATTATTGTGGCGACTAGCTGTTATGGGTTAGTTACTATATTTAATATATATATTAAGCTTATACCTTATACTCATTTTCATGGGATTTAATTTTATCACCATACACACGAAATTAATATTGTTTTATTTTCTTTAAAAACTATTGCAGCAATGGTCGAAAAATAAAACATCGAATTCTTATCAATTAAAACTGTTCAATTTTTTGTAACATTGTACACAAGTATATTTTTATACTCTAATATGAGATATATGTTTTCAGTGTTTACACGGCTTATTAAGAGTTTGGTAGTTTGGTCTTTTTTTTACTTAAAACTCCTTGTTAACGTGCAATTAAATTTTACAAAACATTAAAGACAGGAAATTTGAAATGAAATCGTGATATTTTTACTTAGATGTTTTTTAAAACACTATCATTGTTGTGTAATCTGTATGGTATGTATACAATATTCGTGCTTATCATTATGTTTTTTCACTTTATAAATAAATGATTTACCTACGAAGTATAAGTAAATGAGTAAATTGAAATTACTTGAAAGTCGAAGTAAAAAATATATCTACTTTGTAAAATAAGTATCATTCTCAGGTAATACAATTACATTTTTAAGTTTTATATCTACACGCACTGTTTTTGTGAAAATCTAAATTTCTACAACCTAAAACAATGTGAATACGTAAGTGTATTATTTTTGAGAACTTGATTATTTAAAATGAAAACAAAATATTGTTAACTTTTATTTTTTGTATTTTTATAATTTGAGAAACGTCATCTCAGCGTAAAAAGGACATTTTTGATGCAGTTCGTGTAGATTTTTACTGGTACCTACATAATAACATTTACTTACACGAATAAAATTAAAATGTTTTACTAACAATTCGAAATTCTTTGATGAATTAGAAACTTGCTTAGTGTGATTTACAATTAGTACCTATCTATGTATTTATACTTTGCAGCCAGATTATTTTATTTTTTCTAAAAAAACGTTACATTTGGAGTTTGGAGTATTTTTTAAATAATATAATAATATCGACAAATGAAACTCATCGTTTACGGTATATAGAATAATATTTATGTAATCGAGTACAAATTTTAAAATAAACCGAAACCGGAAGTTACTGTTAAATAGCTTAAACACAAGCGTGTGTACTATATACATAAGTAGATAGGTATATATATATCAAATATATCACATATTATACTATAATATATTATAATGCTACTCCTATTGTTATTTGTTGCAGCAGTATTTAACTTGCAGGCTTTTATTCGAAAAATACACTTACTAATACAATATAGCTTTTAAAATTATTATATTATGCGATTTATAATTATAATATATTAGCGAATTTATTTTTTATCTCTCGTTCGATCAAATATTTATCTCCATTACAATAAATTAGCTACCTGTAGCTAGATATAATAGGGATCTGTCAAGGTACGATCAAGGCTGAATCAACCATTTGCTTTTCCGACTTTTATCACTATCATACTATCATTCCTTTTTTTCCTTTTAATTTAATAATCATGAGTTGAGTGACATCAGTATGTGACATCTAATGCACCCATATTATACATTTTTATTATTATCGGTATTATCAACATTCAGCGGCGGATCTAGGGAAGAAGGTTGAGGGGTCAGTTGACGCACACTTTTTAACATTATTATGTGGCTCTTATAGTCTTATTCTAATAAATTGCAATATTCCTATTTAGGTATACGCATAGAGATTGAAAATTAACTATGTGTACGAATTCCACGGCCGAATGAACCTTTAGACACTATAGTGGCATTTGCTTACATATAGAGCTACATTTTTCAAACGTGCCAATTTCTTTCACCTAGTAACCCAATAAAAGTATCATACATTTTTTTGGATTTTTTTTTTTGTTAAATTTAATAATAATGAGTTGAGTGAAATCATTGTGACGTCTTATGCACGCATAATATATATTTTTATCATTAACATTATCATCAACATTCAGTGAAGGATCCACAGTTTATTTCATATTATTATGTGGCTCCTATTGTAACAAAATACAATTTTTGTATTTGAAGAAATATGTAGGTACAATATTAATATTAATTTTAAAACAGACCTCTCTAAAATCTTTATACTACCTTTATGGTGACATGATGTATGATTATTGTTTCATTTATTTAAGATATTATAATTATAAACATTAGAAAACAATCACTTATGCAATCATACCGCTATACAATGTGGGTAGTGATTTTTTTTAAAACCATTATAGATATTACATTTTCATTCGATTTCTGAGGACTGACAGTCCCTATTTTTATATATCTACATTGAACCATGGAGGCGATTATTATTTCTAATATTATCAAATATCAATGTAGTATAGTATTATTATTATTATATACATAATTGATTGGTCCTTTGGTCAAATAAATATAATATGCTTATTATGTCTATTGACGCTAAAACATATAGTATATACAGTGCATCTACAGAAAAACGTTTTAGCGTACATAAACTTCTTAATACTTACTTATCTTCGCTCGACGACGACGACTGATGAACACTTATCAAATTAACAATAAGCATTGATGCCATTGATAGCAGTAAAGCATTATAACTTAAACTGTCTTAAGCGAAGACTGACCATTGAGGTTGTTTAAAATTTTAAAATAATATGGTTCATCTGTCAATCGACTAATAATATTGATTAAAATGCAACTAATAAAAGCATATAAAATGTACATTTGTTTTGTATTTAGGGACGAAATAAATGTTTTCACGGTAATTCCTGCATTTTTTCCTTTGATTCTACGAAAATTGGCCATTCAGAGCATTTCTCCCTATGTGAAGATGTCAGAGTGAGTGCACAATTAGTTTTCTAACACTCTGAACCACACATTCAATCAAATTCAATTTTTTTTTTAAATTTTTTTTTGAGTAATACTAATCTTAGAGCAATATCACCTAACACAAACATTTTAGAGAATAATATATTTTTAAGGATTCGATGCATGAATATGTCTAAATGTATTGTTCCAAAACAATTCAATATCAATTTTATATCTAAAAAAAAAATACAAAACCAATAAACCCTCAAAAATATTATTCTCAATCATTTTTGTGATTGATGATTTTATTCTATATTTCTATGATTATACTCAAAAACCAAAATAGAGTCGATGTTTTAGGGGTACTTAATTTTTCTTATATATTTAAACTGGAAAATAAATGTACCTACCTATAACCTAATCAGACTCCCTATAAATACCAAGGTATTTTAAACATTTTTATTCTCTCTATCATAAATAAATTTAAACACTATACACAAATAAACAATGATAAATACCTCTCATTAATGGCAGTTTAAAATAACCAAACACATTATTATTTATACAACAGAAAATTGAACAATTTGACAGTAAATGAGTAAACACATAAATTTAGTCATTAAAATAATATGTATTTCTGCGTTTTAATAAAAAAGAGTTTAATGTTATGCATGATAGGCACATAATAGAATTATATTGGTATTGATTACAAAAACTTAAAAAAAAACATTACTCAACGTTTGTAGTTTATGACGTTTGTAGTTTATGCGAATATTGTGGATTTAAATCAATTATACCAAATTGTAATAGCAGACACTTTATCATCGGAAGGTCTTTCTTGGTTATTTTTTGAAATTTAATATTTAAAAATATCAAACAATTGTTTTCCATCCACTATAATACTATATGAAGACAACTGAGTTTTAAAAAATACGTTGGTAAGCGATAAACTTATAACTTCAGTAAACTCCATAGTTATTACTTATTAGTAAAGCTCGGACGATTTATATACTTAACAGTGTACAGGCTATATGCGGGTATTAATTAGTTTATTATTAAAATAATACCATCGTACAGACATATCAGTGTCAAGTTTATCTGAAAATTGAACGGTTTTTATTTCTGGGAAAAGACAGGTGTCAAAAATGTATGAAAAATATCGACTAAAAAATGTAATAGAATCAAATTTGTTATATTTATATTGATAAATTTACAACAAAACGTTTTTTTATTATTATAAACTCTATACATAAAAAAAAATACATTTTGCTTTATATCTGATAACGGTTTAATGTAATTTGTTTGGAATAGGTATTTGGAAATGATTTGAGTGGGCTAAGAGTAAGCTCCTCTCCTTACTAACATTCTTACGTTCGTATTTAATGTACATTTTTCCTGGAAAAAATGTTATAATTTTAGTTTGATTACACTTTTTATTATATTATAATACACGTGCCTTTATTATTATTATTATTATTATTATTATTATTATTGAAGCTTGTAAAATGTACATAATATACACTACACACACACGCACGCCAGTACGTCACAAGTACGTCCTATAAGTGTAAATAGTAGTCAATTATTTTGAACGATCTCCCTTCGGGCATAAATATTATTTTCTAATTTCAAATATTGTACACATATTATATAGATATATATTAAATTTATCCGATCCGTTGGATTTATGGTGACGTATTTAGAATTTAAGCTCCGAACAAACACTTATTTATTATATACACTGCATTTTATATGATGGTAGGACCCGTCAAAACACCCTTCGTTCGTAGGTATACATCGTTGTATGTACAGGGTGGTTCTTTTAAAGGTAAATCTCACTCATCATCTCGAAAAGAATCACCGTTTTTGGAAATATTTTTTTGAAATCATATTTTAAGATTTTACTCTGTTGAATGACAGCATATACATTTTCAATTTTATACTCCGAAGGAGAATATCTTTTCTGAGAATTTTAGTCTATAAACATCGAATTTCGACTGGTAGTTGGTACCTAGTTTAAATTTTAACTTACAAGTAGGTACCAATATCAGTTAGGCGATAATATTTGGCGTAAACACACGCTCTTGCGTTCGCTCCGTTATCTGTAAAATTGCACTATCGGTTGTTTCGTTTTCAACGTTTATAATATTATGGTTCGTTCCATTAAAAGTCTGCCTCGTACGCCTATATCAACTAAACGATTATTATCTATAACTTTAAATTCTCATCTTCGCAAGAGGAAAAAGACTAAAACATTTACATCACCTAACCGTTTCGCTATTATTGCCGCAATCGACACTAGCGATGACTCCACATTCTATACGGCTCCGTCCTCCCGCACATTGACAGTCAACTATTTACCTTACTCCACAAATCGCCAAATCGGGTAGAGTCTACTGCTTCGCCTATCAGATATATCGTAAACTTCTCAGCAATTCTTGTCTTGTCGTCCGGCCCAGAGGTCTCCATAACTTCAACGTCATAGCTTGTTACCCCGTGGAAACTAAAGCCAGTTTTCACTCTTTTCGTTCTGGCTCCGAGCGTTTATTTAGGATCGTCACAAGAAACCTATACATCATTCCACTCTCATTGCCTCCTCAAAGTTCAAATTTAAATTTAGTTATTCCGAAATTCCCGTCCAACTTATCCTCCATTATTAACTCATTTCTTTCCTCCAAATTAATAAACAAATAATCAAAACTAATCAACATATCAAATATTTTTGTAACTATACACACTAATATTGCGTTCATTTCTAATCTGTTAGTATTATCGTATTAATTACTACACACTATGTTTAATCCACTGTAATTTTTGCGTTTGTTTATATTAACTGTATACATTTAATATTTTGATTGTTAAACTATAATAGTCTCTACTAAAAGTTCTTAAAAAAAAAATGTCAAAAAAAAGTATGTACCCATTTATAATCCCCTACTATAATAATGGATTTCATACTTCAACGATAACATACCTAATACCTATACAGTATACATAATATGTGTACTGCAGTGGCGTAATCGAGGGGTTGAGAGGGGTTTTATTGGGGCCTCGGGTTATTATTTTTTTTTTTTGCTAAAAATCTATAACAGAATTAATAGAATTTTAATACTTAAAAACTAATATCAATTTTTATAATTTAAATAGATATTTTTTGTATTATTATTTTTAGGACTTGCAAAGCATACATAGTTTCAATCAAAATAGTTTCAATCAGTTTCTTATTATTATGTACAAGGTTGTTTATTATTTTGCTTATTCATCCGTAATATACGATGGCCCGTCTTGTGTTTTTAAAAACACAGAAAGTAACTCTGTTGTATAATATTGTAACAACTATAACAAAAGATTTTAATTCGGTTAGAGTTTTACCTAAGATTATTTACAGACTCGTGGGGGAATTCATCCCCATATGCATTGTTTTTTGGTTAAACAGTTTCTATACCATTAGTTAAAACCAATTATAGAGCTAGTTTCAAATGTACGTATGTCCTATATAGTCTTCATTTCGAATATTTAACCAGATCATCTAAAAGCCTCTTCAGGCCATAATAAACGTGGTAATAATCAACCATACATGATGATACGTATGATACAACGATTATGGTGGGCGTTTAGCTATATTCTGAATCGGCCAAACAAAAACCCCGAAATTATGATTCTCAATGTTATAGCCATTTACAACTATTTATTTTACTCCTGTTAAAAATTACTAATAATATCAATCTACTCTGCAGTGAATTTATTATGGTGGTAAATAAGATTTGCACGTAAAAGGAAAAAATACCATTGAGTAAAAGGTGTCCAGTGTTTCTCCTCGGAATTTAGTAGGTCACTGTGGTCTGTGAGGTACCTACTTCTGGCTGGTCAAGTGTCCCCGTGATCTGTTTGTAACTCAGTGTGTTGTATACTCCAGCCATATTGTATTTAAACACATCTACATAAATATATAACAATTGATACATATGCATTACTTATAGCAGTGACCAGAGGCCAGTGACCACTTTATAATATACTTGAAAGGGCTAATTTCTCTCTTTATGCGTTTTTAAACGTTCAAGCCCTCTAAAAAAAATCCACCTATATATATATATGTATATTATTGTTCATTATTGTATCATTATCTCTGCTTTTACTAGTCACAGACGAATTTTAATTCAATAGTAATTGATGGATTATGGCATATACAAAAATGATTCTGAGGAGCAGCTTAGACTGTTTGACGGTTATTCTATATTATTTATCTTTTCCTATATTTTGTAGCTGTCTACATTTCTAAGGATATTTTATTATTATTATTTTACTTTAGTAATACGGTACCTACGTTTAAATCACACTGTTTCCAAAATTCAAAAAAGATAGCATTATTGCGGGTATTTTTATACGGGGTGATTAACCAAGCATGGTCACCCCTTCCCCCTTTTTCTTTAATGATGCATTTATTTATTCTGGTTTTTGATATTTTTAAGTATATTTCAAGACCATATTTTTAAATACTTATATTTTTTTTATTCACAAGTTTTTATTCGATCTGTTACACAAAAAAAAAAAGAACAATAAAAACAATTGATGGTAAATAATATAAGATAAAATAAATATAAATAAAAAGGCAGATAGACTGGAGGTACTACGACAAAAAGTCTTATATTGTTAGATTGTTTATACCACATCTGTAGTGTCGTGTGTATGATACAAACTTCTGTTTTTAAAATGAGAACTTCCCTTTTCATTATAAATTGTTAAGTAGATAATTTTGTTGAAATGTTGATGTATCTAATTAAAAATTTAAACTGTATGGTTTCTGAGTTAGGTATTAAAATGTTTTTACCTTATACCAAGCATAACCTTAATAATGGTGTACAAAAATATAAAATATGATTTATATAATATTAAATTTAGTACTTACTATTTATGACCACACAGTTTTACAAATTATAAAATGTCAATTGTCAATGTTTAAGTTTTCTATGTTTAATCGTGTAATTCCCTACTACAATTTCCATATTATTAAAAGCCATTATTATTTAGTGACATATTTTGATTCCCAGTAAGATCCAATTTGTTAAAAGATACCTGAGCACCCTCAAAGTTGAAAATTGAAGAAATTTTAGATTTGACTACTCAAAAATCAGATGACTGACACTGGCCAAGAAAAAAAATCAGAATGTAAAAAAAACAATTTTTATAGACTCGTTAGTTCGGTACGGTACATTACTGTACCATTGTACCATACAACCAATTAATATCATATAATTACCTGTATATATAATATAATACAGCCACACACTGTTTGTTCAAATGTGTTGTTTTCGTCTCGTTAGAATGGAGAAAAAAATTGCGAAATTTCATCGGTAAAACATAATAATTTGCCCACATTTTTTTTCGGATTTATATAGGTATAGACTGGTTTGATAAACTTTTATATTATTATGCAATAATTTCTATTACCTACCTGTACGGTAATTAATTTATCGCGTGCCACTGTTCCCAGCAATATTATGATTGCGATTCGTATTAATCGAGAGGTGTGTATATGGTGTATAATATAGTGTTTGCAAGCGAGCAAAATTAAAATAACTTTATGGTATATGTATTCGTATACATAAATAAATGCATAATAATTATATCACAATTAATTAAAACAGACGTTTATTTTAACAATCTATTTATGTAGGTAATATTATGTAAATGTATATAAGGTGATTTTTTAAGCATGCTCATCCTATTTGTATGCTTAAATTATGTATAATATATTCAAATTTTGATTTTTGGAATTTTTAAATGGATACACGTAAAGATCATACTTTTGAATACTTGGGATTTTTTAAACCACCCCAGGATGGATGATCACGTGACATAAAAACTTCTGTTTTTCAAATAGGAACTCCCCTTTTTCAGTTTTAATTATTCAGCAGATTCATTTTTTTGAGGAATTTTTATGTATCTAAATCAAAATACGAGAGAGTAGTTTTTGAATTATTAACTTTGTGTACTAAGAATAAACTGTATATGGTAATGAGTAAGGTAGATATGGGGGCTTGAATTATTTGAAAATGTTTGTAATTACTTATTAGTTATTATCTATCTATCCATATAAATTATTTGTAAAAATTATCCAAGTATATAAATACTACATCTAATATTATAAAATTTAGTATTAGTATTTTTGAAAAACCATTTTAAGGATTATTATCCTTATTGTATAAACATTTTATTCACTCAGAAATTACTTATTATAATATTAATTTATGTACATGAAAATGTTGATGCAAATTATCCACTAAATAATTTGCAGTAAAAAAGGGCGATTTTATTGTATGCCTATTTTGACGGAAGTGATCATGTTTAGTTAGACGAACCCGTTATTCCTATGGTTCTTTTTGATGTTACCAAAATTATAAATATTATATAAGTTATAATTTTTAAAAAAAATGAAATAAAACCGAAAAAGATCGTATCCTATCAGTTGTTATGTCTTATCAATAATCGTCGTACACTATGTCAATTGTCGGGCAATCTTTTGACTACAGTATTTTGACGGAACCGGGAACACCAATATATAATTAATACCTAATCATATGAATTCGTTATAACTTTATAAGTGTTAGCAATTTCACATAATATTTCATTTGAGTACCGATTACAGGTCCAGGGATGTCCATGTGTAGGATGTCATATCCCTATTCCATAGGAGATCTATTTACAACTAAAATAATTAAATATGCATAACAATTATATTATTTGTAACTGTATATTTTGTATCAATAAAATAAAGTTCATTACCCCTGAACTCTATATGAATAAGTTAGACTGTTCCGATAGGTATTCAAAATATATATTTCTAAGCGGTCCGAGGAAACAAAATTGGAACCAAAATTGTCAGAGTTTAAAAAAAAAATTTTAATCCTGGGTATTTTATGAAAATTAATCTCTTGGTCGTTTATTTATTATTATACCAAAATTTAATATGCCGTTCATAAATAAAAATACTATGAATTATTACACCTACGTGAATCTATGGGACAAAATTATAATGTGACCGGTGGGGAAACCCATCCCGGAACTGTAGTATAGTCCTATTCCTGTGACTGCAACAAGTCGTTGTGAAGTTTTGGGCATAGTGTATATATGTCAGGGGTCGCCAAATGGTGGCCCTTGGACGAACTTTATCTATTCCGCAGACAAGACATTAATTTTTTGAATAATTTTTTTCAATGACGAATTAAATGTGGTTTTCATTAAGTTTCGTTTTAAATTTTGATTATGCTTCACTTTATTTGGATAAATTATATCCTAAATTCTTAAAGTGGACGCTTTTTACACGCAGTGTCCTGCAAAATTGGAGTGACTGCGTAGGACTTCTATTTCAACCTCTAAGGAGTGGAGTAACTATCGGTGGCAAGGAGTGAGTGCACCTAAGTGATGGCATAAAATAGCAGTAGTAGAAATTTTTTAAAGGTGATTTCAAAGTAGCAGTGATTTCTCACAGATGATTTTAAAGTAGCAATCACAGTCTGCTACTCAAGTATAGTAATAACAGTGACTTTTTTTTTGTTTTTAGAAGAAATAACTGCTACTGCTACTTAATGTTTTCTGTAAATTTGAATTTGATTATAACCAAGGAGTAGCTGTCACTATTATATTTAGTAGCAGTAGCATGGAATAACAGTATCTGACAAGTAGCAGTTATATTACACAGTCGTTCTAAAATAGCTATAATCATAAAATAGCAGTCACTGCTATTTTTTCAGTAACAGTAGCACCTGTTATTACCCACAGTTTACCGCCACCAGTACATTTGTCCTCTTGTCCACTGACATTCTTGCTGAGGGCCACGTTGTCATTTGGTCCCCTCTCCTAATATTATTTAACAATTTATTACATGGGTATCAAGGGTACCTATAACACCTACTACCTATAGTATCTATCATATATTTACAATTTGTTTCTAAACCATAAAATGAGTCTTAAGACTTGTGTAAGAACAAACAATTAAGCATAAATAAATTAATAGAATAAAAATATTTTCTAACGGTTGGGAGGGGGGGCAAGGAGAAGGCTCCAGGTTTTGATTTTGGTTAGTAAATCATTTTCACCCCTCCCCCTAGTTTTTTTCATTGAGTATTTTATTGTCATATGCATAAAGGTGCTATTACACTGTCTCCATATTTCGTGTAAACAGTGAAGTTATAATCGAGCGTTATACCACAAATCACAATATTAAATCAAATAGATGAAAATATTCTAAACTCCACCGTGGGTTAGGTGTGGTTATTTAAATCGTTTTTCCTGTACAATTTTTAACTTACAAAAAAACTCAGATCACACCGCAATTACAAACGGAATACGCTCCAACAGTGTCAAAGGTAATACCTTTACGTGCATAAAATATTGTGATGGTATGTTGTAATTCCATTATATTATATTTAATGGTTTCACTGTACTTGCTCGGTTATTATTTTTTTTTTTTTTTAAAACGTATTCATTAAGCATCGGTACCTACCTATATTATTATAACCTAGTAAAATCAGGACGACCAGGAACAAACCAAATTAGCGTCTGGCGAGTAGAAAAATAAAAAGGTTTTGAAATTATTAAATTAACGTTCGACACAAATCTTCTCCATCAACTGCATAATAATATTAATAACAATAAAATGACGATATACATGTAACAATATAATAATATAATATTATGTGCACGTCCCTTTGTTTAAATCGAGGCAAGTGCCGCTTGTCACCCGCGTATTCTATAATTTTTCTTTTTTACTTGTTTACCGTTCCAACACTAAAATAGTTATCGTGTGTGATGTATAACGTTATTGTTATACACTCTTAAGTGGTTTAATCTGGTACCTACCTGCCTACTGGAATATATTAAATATTATTATTATATTTGTGTACGTGCACGACGTGTGCATAACGTGCACGTATCTCACATCATCATATTATTATGTAAAGGTACCTTAATAATATTGTTATCAACGTGAAATTCTATTAAGTGGTCATTCGTACTTTTTGTGGTGAGAAATATTAAAGTCAAACAGAAAAAAAATTAAAGTTATAAAATACCAACCTACTATACACATGAGTGCGGAAACTATTGGGTCTGCTAACAATAAAGGTACTAAAGTACGTTAGTAAAAAATATTAAACTGATTTTTTACCATAGTAATTTAGTAAGTCGAAACGAAAACCTGCATACGCCAAAGTAAGTGTTCCAACAAATGATCCACCATCCGATCAAGCAACACAATTTATTTCAAAATGTCTCGAAGAACTTAATATGTGCATTCTGAACCCATTATTAATCGTGTTAACAACAATTATAAATATGCATTCTCACTTTCCGTCATTACCACTCCATAATATCACTTCTTTATAATCTTATCTATACCAATACCAATACCCTCATTAATATTTCAACATATCAATATTGTGTTTGTTTTTTTCCGTTCAGTCTTAATAATATTTTAATAGTACGACTGTCATATAAATCATATTCTGTTACATAAATATAATAGTAGAGCTATCATATTAGAAGATAATAAAAAAAAAGATTATTTTATGGTGTTAAAATGGTTTTACATTCACGGATACTTGTATTTTTACTGACAAATAAAACAACTCAAACTATCTGTAAGAAACGAGTACATATTCACGGATTTCAAACCGTTTTAACCTCATAACATTATATAAGTACTAATTGATAAGTTTTTAGGCTGGGTACCAATTTTTTTTAAACATAATTATGTTTTTGGTCTGGATACATGATTGAATGTTTCTGATCAATTGTTCGTAAGGCTTTTGTTTTCATAGTTATTGGTTACTTATTAACAAAAATATATTCATGATTCATAGATTTTCCTTGTAGGAGGAAAATATCGAGTACCGCGCTACTAATTTTTTTTTTTAATTTTAACTTAAACCGAAATATTTGAATGGGTGCTTGATTCATTATTAAACTAACGATAATCAATACAATATTTGGTCTAAAGATAGACCACATTGATTTCAAAATTATATTTATTGACTAACATTTTATAATTTGTAATAACTGCCGTCTGCTAAAGTACCTATAACAAGTACTAGACTAAATGTATTACATAATATATTTTATATTTTATGTAAAACCGTTATTAAGTATCATTATCCTTATTCTTAAGTACGTAAAGTTTAATACAAGTATGAATAAGTAGGCACTCACTTGAATTTTGATTTAGATTATGCATCTGCGCCATTTATAAAATAATGGTCTGCTTTACAATAAATGTACACTGTACAGTGTACAGTTAAAAAGGGTGGTTCTCGATAGAAAATAATACGTTTATATCAACACAAGACTGCACTCTTTAAATCGCGCAAAAATATCTAAGCATTTAAGTAAACTTGAAATTAGGAAAAATCAAAATTTGAATAAATGCATTGTTAAAGGATAAAATGGAGATGAGCATGCTTATAGTGTATCGACCTGAAGTATCTATATCGAATGAAAGAATATTTTTGAATAGTGCAACCAAAGCTGAGCATAAATAGTTCTTTTATATTGTTTGTAAATCAATAACTTTATTCAGTGTATAATTTGTAAGCGCTCAAACTACTATTCCAATAAGACTATAAAAATATTTTTAAAAAAATATACAGTAAAACCTCCTTATAACGAACCCCATACGAGACAGAAATCTCCTTACAGTGGAAAATAACAACAGTTCCATATATCTATATCTCGTATATTTTTGTCTCCCTACAACGGAAAAATCGGTTGGTACCGAGCGACTCCGTTACAAGGAGGTTTTACTGTATTATGTTAGAATCTCAGTTCCACACTGTTCTTTTATATCACAAAGAAACACACTTTTTTTAATTTTCCATACTTTATTTAGAACAACCCTTTCTTTAATATATTATACATAAAAGCAAACTAAAAGCAAGTTCTAGGAAATACTCAAACAGCAAGCTACAATTCCCGGTTTCTAAATGTATTTAGTAGGTGTTTAATAGTATAATTATATATACGTATAATTTAAAAATAATTTGGTAACTTGAATTTACTTGTGTATATGAGTTGAAACATATGAAATATATGAATTTGTAAATAATGTTAAAAAATATTTTTATTTTGGTACTTATTTCTTAATGTTAACCGGTATGAATTTACTTTTTTAATATAACTGTTATACGAGTATCTATTTAATTCTAAATACTATCTAAACATCAAAAATCGTAACAATTTATTTGTAACTAACTGATGGACACAACGCAGATACAAGTTGCTTAAACTTATTATAGGTATGCCTATAGAAACCTAAAAAAAAGAAAACACACCCCATATTGGTTAGGTAACACTGTAACAGTGCCTAAGATTAAAATCGAATCATTCCATATTTTATATTATTCCACTATTATCAGTATTTATTAATTGTTTTCATACCTCGATATGTATACACTATACAGTGAATATTTAATTTCGTTGGTTACCGCACTTCAAATCATAGGTCTTTTAGTATAAACTTTTTGTTCGTCAATTTTTTCAGATTCCGGATACAGTGACGAGTATAAGTGAGACAATGTCACAGACAGAAGACACATACTTTATTTATAACAACTCTTTCTTTAATTATACATATTGTAGCTTACTAAAAGTAAACAAGTTAGGAAAGTTCACTCTGCGGGAGAACTTAATCCCGGTTTCTAAACTCATTTTAATGCAACACAATAATAAACCATAATTCCATATTATACAATTTTAAAATAACTATTTGGTAGCCTTAATATTTTGGATAGTTTAAATCTATATCATCTATATAATACTTATATAATAAGTAATTACTTAAAATCAACAATCGTAATTAAATATATCTTAATATAAACGATTTTAACTATGTAAAGTAACTATATGAACATTAATGAATCATTTCATACATTAAAGATTAAACCATTATCAACCATTTTAATTTCCTCTATGATAATAAATATTAATTTCATCAAAATGTTGGTTACGGAACTTCAAATCAACTAGTCTTTTTATAAAAATTTTGTTAATTACATTTTTTCAGATTCAGAATACAGTGACGAGTATAAACGAGATAATAACAGAGATAGAAGGGAATCCGTTGCAGGATTGATACCGTTTCCTAGAGTCGGGAGGTCTGGTATCAACTCTGCTTTACAAATGGACAATCTGTGTATGTGTTTTAAATCCGTTTGACATGAATTATTATATTATTATTATTATTATGATTATTGTTATTATAAGTTATTTTAATTGACAATAATTATTGTTACGTATATTTTAGACGACACCCAACGGGAACTGAGAAGTCATAAACGAGAAGGACTCATACCATTTCCCAGGATTGGCAGAAGGAGTGACTCAAAGAACACGGCTCTCTGGTTTGGTCCTAGGTTAGGACGATCGGTCGTAATACCAGAAAGTTATGATACGTCGTACTTGGACTCAGGTACGGTGTGTAATCTAATAGTTATTGGGGTTAACCTAGGGATGGTGGTATTTTTGGTAAACCTACCGGTTATTATCAGTATTTTAAAAATACATATATAAAGGAAGTTTGGTACTCTAGAATGCAGGCATTATTTACCGTGATTCGGTAACTATTGTTTTAGGGATTCTATTTTTTTTTTTGTGTGTGTTTCTCTGTATATGATAAATAGTTGAAAAATCCTTCAGTATTCAACTCCAATATCTTTTCCGGTAAAAAAGTGAATCTAGTTGGTGTATTTGGAAGGTCAAAATATAAAATACCAGTATAGGTGCTTTTCAAAGTCGACGTAAAAATCAAAAAAAAATTAAGGAAAAACGACAATTTTTGCACAAAATCGGTTTTTGATTAAATCAATTTTTTGTTTTTTATATGTAATGCTAAAAAAATGACATAAGCGCGATTTTGTTTATAAGCATTTAAATTTCAAATGTTGACAAAAAGTATCAAATTGAAAGTATTCAAATTATTTTTTAGTTAAAAATGTATAAAATGTTCGATTTTTATAGGTAAGGATTGAACATTTAACACAAGGTTCCAAGTGAGTAAACAATTCTGTAACCAAAAAATCTGAAAAAAAAATATATAAACACAGTTATTTTTTATACTTATTTTTAGTTCAAAGATGAACGAAATTACATATACCAACCTAGTAATATTATAAACTGACAGACCGTCTTTGCTCAAGATCGTTGTTCGTATAAAATTTGACATCATTGAATTCATATTTGATACATCCATTAAAGTGACTCTCTAGACACAGAGCGTATACAGAGCATTACCCACTTAGTCACTTATTTGCATTTGTACAGGGCTTAAAGTTGGAAAAAATTCTAGAGAAGACTAATATAGTTACATATAGTTTTTAAGCGTTCCATGTAAAATTGTATGTATAATGACGTATAATGTATAAAATCCTAATTTGTTAAAGGGGACGATTTTTAACCCGCATCAGAGGTAGGGGGACTGAGTCCTCCTGCATCCCCTCACTTTAACCCCAACATTTATATCTTAAGATGAAAAAAAAACTAATGAATTTACGCTTTGAGAAGTGTAATGATTTACATACAACCATTGTTTAATAATAAAAAGTACACTGAACAGTCATAAAATATATTATAATCACTTTATCAAAATCTAAATTAAAAACAAATATTTTAAAATCATATAAATTAATATTACATTTTTTACACAAGTTTGCTCTATTATTTAATTGTACACTATGTGATCCAAAAACAATTTTGCTATTTGATACGTTGTTTATATTTTTTTTGTACCTTGTTTATAAATTTCTGGTTTTCCGTAGGAATTACCCTTAGGAATGTGCATATATGTAAAAAAGGCATATCTGTGAACTATAATTTATCAAAACTGGGTATATTTAGTTCAGAAAATCTGAATTTCAAACTGTTAAGTATAGGTTTATCCTATACAAATTTGACTATCTATTTATTAATATCTGTAATTCCTTTAACTTCATAATATTGTTTGTTGATTGGTTACAGATACGCCAACGATCATAAAAACATTGATCGAAATGAAAAGCAAAAACTTTGGTGATGAAGATGACAATCTAATGTAACAGTGTGTTGTGTACTTTAAAATATATTTTACTTTTCTTAAAATATTTACGTGATTTAGCTAGTAGTGCAATAGTATACAGCTGTAAACCTTAGTATTTGATACCTATACGTACGGAATTTTATTTTGAAATCAAATCGTTAGTGTTGATGTTAATAATGTAATAGATACAATGAATAAATAATTGTTTAGTGTAATTATTTAATGATCATTATATAATTATAATAAAAAAATTAAAAATTATGGCTATATTTCGAATTATGTGAATTTATTATTATTATGAATTACGATAGTTTTATTAAAACAGGTTTACCTCGTCTAAATGTATTATGCCCAGGTGTGTACAGAAATACCGAATAATAATTTATCATCAAACAGTTTTCTTATTTTGTTGTAATTCAAAAACGAATAACCGTAAGTACTTGAAATGTTCACCTATTTTTTATATTAGCAATGCTGGAATTTTTAAATACCTCTTAAAATTACTTTATTTAATCGATTGTATACTATCAGCTTAAAAGATATATTTTTTTCATTCGTTTGACAAATAAAATTAATTATAAAAAACATTTTTAGTACACTTCAAAATTTTTAAATATACAGAAAATATACTTTTTTTACCATCTTAAAAACGACCGTTTGAACTGCTTATTTTTTGTTGGTTGTAAATGTTAAGCTTAAAAACGTTTAAATCATATTGTTTGTTTTTAATTTCACAGTGTTTTAGTACTAAATTTGCATTACCTTTAGACACAATTTCACTAAATTTACTAAATTGACCTAATTTATTATTAAATTCTAATACACTCGAATGTGCTGGAGAGTAATTATAGAAACGTTTGAATTTCATCAAAAGAATAAATTATTACTACCAACCATCACCTATGGGCAGCTCATAGCCTCATGTAAGGCTAAAGACTCTATCAGAGTTTTCGTACGAACAACCGTTCTAATCATAAGCGATTTATTGAAGACGACAAATTTAATATTTTCAAAAAGAAATAGAAAGCTGACACGTTATTAGATATAATTACTTAAACTGTTATTGTAATCGTATTTTTGATGAAAACAGACTTTGCTAGTTAAATACTATGACTGATATTATGTTTACCCATACATATTACCATAGTTATTAATTAGTGAATAAACAGTTTAAAATGTTTTTCCAAGTGTAAACAAGTTTTTCATTGCAAACGTTAACTACCATTATTATTATTGCCTCAGGAGCTACGAATCATCTGCAGACTGCAGGAATATAATGATAATATTTAGATTCTACTTTTTTTTTGTCGAGAACAGCGACAATTCATTATGTTTAAATAATATTGGATTCCGGCCAGGGTGGTCCAAAAATCAGTGTGTTGTGAATTGTGATTACAATATTTTTTTATGCATTCCGATAATATTATTATCATTAAGATGGTTAAAATTATTATACGGCGCGTTGAATAGGCAATTTAGGTACATCATGCCGCGGGTATGTTTAGTCTCTATAATGCACACAGCTGTGCAACACACTATGTCGGCACCTATAAAGAAACGATTATCCCGATTTTAATGAAATGTTACAATAATAAACCACACACGATCTTTTTGCATAAGGTGAAAGAAATCCTAAACTTGCAAAAAAAAATGGAGAAACGGCATGTGTTCTGTAGATTGGTGGTCAAAGATTATGTCCCGTATCGGAATTCCAAAAAAGGGTTTAAAATTACACATATAATTATTTATATTACTTCTGTTGGCATATATTAGGCATTTTAGATTTGAAGTGCTATTTTTTCTACCAATAAGCTTAGTAAATTAAATTTGAATTATTTTGGATTTTTCACAATAAACAAACAAAAAAATTATCCGAACAAATGAAAAAAACACTATTAGTTTTTTATATATTATTATTTACTATACATAAATTACTTTTCGTATTGGTCATCTTGATGGCCATAGAGGAGCCCCCATTTTAAAAATCTGCGGAACGATTAACACACCGTCAATCACTCGATAGCTAGAACGGGTAGAGCACAGGATGTCCTGCAACTTAGACGTCGCACTCGGATATTGCCGAATGATCTAGATATTAAATGGTAATTATTTCAAAAACTCTTAATGTTTATAAAAATATTTTTTTTTACAGGATTTCAAGTGGTTAAAAAACAACACTTTTCTATTTTTTTTTTTTTATTGTAATTATTATTTGTTTACTTTATACAACGATCACATGCCTTTTAAATTCCTTATTTCAAAGAAGAAGAATTTTTGGTTTATTTCAATGCATACAAACCGAATTTGTAAATATTAATTATTTACAAATGTATAATTGAGCGAAATGGAGTAGTACATCACAAGGCTACTTACCCCGCATAGCCCTGGTTCACTACTCCGCTCATCTTAACTTTTAACACCTATTACAAGTTATAACTTATAAGTTATAACTATTAAAATGCTTGTCTGAAAATTGATATTCACCGATCGATTCACTCGATTCACTCTATTCAGCTTCGAAATATTGATTTAAAAATATTTGTAGTCATTCAATAGTCGTTCAAAAGTGTAAAAATCTTTTTCTTAAAAGCGATAACAATAGAAAATAGTGAAATACATCATTTGTTTACAAAAATGTATTTTTAGCGAATTTTTCGCCTGTATAATTGACAGCAGATTTTCTGATTAGGCTCTGTGTGAACAATATTACTCCTCTGCTTCCACCACTGATTGTTTATGTATAAATTCTTCCAACATCACGCAATTTTTTTAATGACTTAAAATTATGCAAAAGAAATATTATCTTAAACGGCTTGTCATTCATAAATATTTCCAATTTAAAATTTTTTAGTTTCCCGAGTATTCCACAAGTACCGTAAAGTTGTAAAAAATTAAATCATTTTAACTTCCAAAAATGACGTCAGACACAAAAATAACATTTATAATATTATATGCTATTTATATATATTATATATTATTTATGTATTATATTAAATTTATAAAATACATTCATCGTTCTGCTCGGAAAACAAATATAAAAATGTATCTTATTAGTTATTACTTATTAAATAATAGTTATTTATTAGTTGTTACTTATTACCTAAATTATAATTTATTACTATGGTGATTGTTATCAATTATTACACTAAAAAATGGTAAACCAGTGAAACAACACAATCCGAAAACTTGTAAACTAAATGTCTATTCCCGGATCATATAAAAAGTTGACTCAATAACATTGAATGGACTAACCGTGGGCCACTAAATCATGTTTAAGGAACTATTAGCTCACTATTGATTCAATAAACGTTTAGTAGTGTTCATGCAACTGTGAACTGGGCATACCTAATACTCAAAATAGGTGCTACATTTTAACTAATTGCTGTAATATTAAGTTGTATATTGTTAAATAATTTCAATATCATAAAGTCTTGGCTTGTAATTCAAAAGTTATTGTAAGTCGTAACTATTATTACCTATCTATAATTAACTACGTATCTACGTCACAACTATACACAATCAAATCTAGAAAATTGATTGTGACATTTTGGCAATGAGTGATTAATTTTAACACTGCAAACTAATTCATCTTTCAGTTCTATCGCATGGTAATTATTTATCAGATTGGCTTATTACTGATATTGTCATTTTCTGAGAGAAGTTATAACTTCAGTATACCTGCGCCTATTTGAAGATTAATATACCAACTCTCAGTATAGTCAGTAACTTATTTACGGGAATCCAAGGGTAGTCGACCAAACCCCCCTCCCAGAAAAAAAGTCCAGGGAAAAACTCCACTGAGTATTTTGAGTTAGAAATTCATAACAATTTTTCTAATCTAAGATTTGAATATTTAATACAAGATTTCTCAAGATTTACCAAAACAAATAAGTCAAATGAACAAATGTTTACAATGATTTCCATGATTTCTCATGGAACGATTTCCCTATTTTATTGTTATTCAAAAAAGAATAACTGTAGATACTTGAAAATTACATCAAATATTTATTTAACGTATCTTAAATTTGATAAAATTTTCAAAATATTTTGACTTGTTTAAAGCTGTCTACTGACATTTTCAGTTTTCAATTTTATTTAGTTTTTCATTCTGTAAATGTCAATAAAATTGTATTCGTTTAATACAAGGTATTCCTGATATTTGTTACAATAGCAGTAAAGAAATTAACAGAAAAATATTAAAAATACATAGGTACTCACTATTTTTTTTACATGCATTTTAAGTTTAAATTTTGACAAAATGTATCAAATTGAAAATATAAATCTAGAAAATGTCCAACTTTTATTGCTAAGGAAAATTTAAAACAGTTAAAGGCTCAGCGTAAATAGTTATTGTGTAACCATAAAATCTAAGGTAAAATCTACAGTTCTTTTTATAGTTATTACTTATTTTATGATCGAATTTGGACGAAATTAAGCATTAAATAACCAGGAATAACGATTTAAGTTGTTTTGTTGTAATTTAAAAATATTATTTGTGGATACTTGAAACTTTTAAAATTGTAAACTCCTCTAGATGGCGGGTCGGTCTTACCGACGCGGGACACTTCCCTGCCGTCATAGGGTGAGGAATAGCTGAGCGGCAGTCGTCACTTCGTCAGTACCAGTATTGTTTTGCGAGAGAAGTGAGTGGCTGCCGCGTAGGCCTACTTGTTTACTCGTCTGTCGTCATTGTTATATTGTTTGTGAAAATAGTTTTTATAAACGAGGTTGTTTTATTTAACTCTTTATTATACATTATTTATTGGGGTATGTTAACGAGGAGTTAACAAAATATATTAATATATTATTAGATACAAATATTATAATATTAATTTAACCTAATGGCTATACCGTAGTAATAATAACAATATAATATACAGTAAAACCTCGCTAAAACGGAACTTCGGTAAGACGGAAACCCCGGTATAACGGAATATTTGTTTGGTCCCGTTTCAAATTACATATAATTTTATCCCGCTAAGACGAAAACCTCACCAAGCCGGAAACGGACACGTTTTTGTAATGAAAGTTGATGAAAACCCTCGCTAAGACGGAAATATAACACGATTTTCGTGTAATAAATTTATTTTCGTACTGTCGATACCCATAGATAATCGATATACGAGCGCATACGATGACATTAAAAACTAATAAAATTGATATGTATACACTATACAATATTATTATCTGAGTTGCTTGGTTCAGTATCAAATCGTATTCGTATATCGTTACGTTCGTGTCGTTTGCGTCATTGCGTTTTCCGTCTATCGTTTAAAATGTCGAAAAAAACAACTCTTACGCTATCGGATAAAATAAAATTAATCAAGTTAAAGCAACATGAGAATCTTTCAGTGAAGGAACTTATGGTGAAATTTAAGTGTGGAAAAACGCAAGTTTATGAGGCAATAAAAAATAAAGACAAACTAATGGAGCAGTGGATGAGTTGTAAAAATTCTGGTAAAAGTAAAAGAGTGGTGTCAGTGGGATATGAACAAGTTGAACGAGATTTATACAGGTGGTTCATCAATTGTCGGTCGAAAAGTTTGCCCATCTCTGGACATATTATACAAACAGAGGCCACTAAATTGGCAGAAAAACTCGGAATCAGTGATTTTAAAGCTTCAAACGGTTGGCTTGATCGGTTCAAACGACGGCACAATATCGTCTGCAAACAAATCAATGGAGAAGCAAATGATGTAAATCAAGATACAGTTGAAAATTGGAAACGCAAACTCATAGTTCTCGTTAAAAGATATGAAGCTAAAGACATTCATAATGCCGACGAAACTGGTCTTTTTTTTAGAGAGATCCCTACCAAGTCAATAAAAGGCGATGCGTGTGTTGGTGGTAAAAAATCTAAGGATAGGTTAACTGTATTGATGTGTGGGAGCATGGCAGGTGAAATCAGGAAGCCTCTTGTTATAGGCAAATCAATGAAACCTCGTTGTTTTAAGAATATGAATATTGCTTCGTTACCTGTGACTTGGAAATCTAACAAGAAGGCTTGCAGGATGACGGCCGAAATAATGGAACAGTGGTTGCAATATTTCAATGCAGATATGCGATCACAGAACAGAAATATTTTATTATTTTTGGACAATGCGACATGTCATCCTTACGTGGAACTGCCTAAAGTGAAAATTCATATGCTACCCCCAAACACCACTTTGGTTTCTCAACCGATGGACCAAGGAGTTATTCACACCTTTAAATCGTACTATCGTAAATTTATGCTACAGTCGCTTGTGTGCAAAATTGATAGTTCTACATCGGTTCACCAGCTTGCTACTTCGATAACTGTCTTAGACGCTGTAAATTGGATTTCTTTATCGTGCAATAGTTTGAAAAATGAATGTGTACAAAATTGTTTCCGTAAAGCTGGATTCTTGATTGATGGATCGGACGTGAATCCCAATGAGAATGCCCTGACTGAAATTCAAGATATCTTTGCTGCACTTGATTTTGACCAAGAACAATTTCTGCACATTGATGACCAACTTGAGACGCAGCAAACCCATGATTCGGCTATATCCATGGTTGAGAATGAAAGTGAAAAAGACGAAGACAACGACGAAAACCAATATGAAGAACCAGAAAATAAGGTAAAAGATTACAAAAATGCTATCTACTACCTCGAGGAACTACAAAAATTTTCCCTCACAGTGTCTTATAGTGACCTTTTGGATTTGATTTCGAGAGCCAAGGAGTGTGTGGAACTCGACGCCTTACAAAATAAAAAGCAAAAGTCAATAACCGATTTTTTTCAAAAAACATAATTATATATTTATTAATGTATACTGGCTAAAAATAAATACATATGTATGTAATAAATAAATATAGATGAATAAGTATAAATATTAAATTAAATTAAAAATATAAATTGTATGTATTATGTATCAACTGGTTTAAAATAAATATATATGTAATCTTTAAATATAAAAAATTAAAAAAAAATAAAAAAAACGAAAAAAAAAAAAAATAACATAAAAAAAAGAAATAACGAAATATAAAAGTAATAAAAAAAAAAAAAAAAAAAAAAAAAAAAAAACAAAACAACTAAGAAAAGAAATAAATATAAAATAAAAAAATAATATTATAAAATTAAAATTTAACAACATCCATTAAAGCGGCCCACTTGTAAAGTTGTAATCTACAACTGTACACCCTCGAACCCGTTTGTTGTACTTTATTATAATAAACTTTATTCGTATACAATTATTGAACTATTAAATGTACGTATATTATAATTATAACAAAAACTAATTGTTGATACCTATTTGATATAGAATTTGACATCAATAGCTATAAACAAAAGGTTAGGTTAGGTTAACTTCATACATTCATATTGGAACTTTAGAACATACACTCGTAATTCGTATGCACTTTGAAGCAAAATTAAATTCAAATTTATGAGTTTAAAATAAAATAATTACACGTAAATGTTGTTATTATTTTAAAATATATCGGTGGACGTTGACGATAGTCTAATTAAACCTCTGACGGTTGAAATAGGTTTCCAAAATACCGTAGGTAGCCGAATGTAAAAACAAAACCGCCCGGCGGATGAATCACTGTCGTCTGTACCACGGTAGACCTATGCTGTTGCGTGGCCGCCCAGTTTTTTGCATTGTTTTTGACTCTTCTTATATAGTTTTTCCAAGTTCCACTGATTATTTCATTGTTATCTGTATGACTGTATTATTACTGCAAACATTATCTTCGTAGTGCTTACATTATGAAAAAATTACAAAAGTAGTGGGCGTTACTTATATTACCGTCTACCCGTAAGATTAGAAGATCTTTGGTTTATCATGTTAAATACAATTAGTAATTATCTACTCGCGATCTTTATTTTCTAAACATTATGTGTGCATTATGTGTGTATAATGTAGGTATATACAACCAATTAGTTGGGTTTCACTCATAGACGCTGAACGGCGGGTTTACAATCCACCGCAGCTGGATTTCTTACCTGATTAGTTGTAGGACATTGTCTGCGATCCGACGAAGTCGTATTGCTCACCTAGGTAACTAACTTGAATGAAGAATGTTAAACGATTTTCACTTGATATGACGGACTTGCTAGACATTCCAACACAGATTTCAAATTTACATTTTTTTACATACGAAAAGCACCGGATAACCGTATTATTCAATTTCAGATTTTCGTGGGTGAAATGAGATTTTTATACAGACACTGAAACTGGAATGAATTTCAAACATTCCCGCGCTCGAAACCAGACCTCCAAGACTTATCAAAAATCCTCATCACCTCCTAAATTTTTGTTTTTTAACCACCCATGACGTCAACAGGAGTGACTTCTATAAGTAATTTCAACGACATTGTCGTCAGCATCGCCGAGTCTCACAAGCCTCCGAGTTTCATGACAGCGAGTTTCTTTTGCAGCTAGTACAATTTATAAAATAATACTTTATTCGCCAACTGACCGTATATAATATTTTAAAAACAATATTTCAATCAAATCGTGGTTCAAATATTCCTGTTATCGGTTTATCACTAATCGGAAGTGTGATTGTTATCAATAACTGTTATCACTTTTACATCAGACTATCAGAGCGTTTGTAATTAGTACTTCGTATTGACAACGTGCATGTTTGACGCTTGCGGGACGTCCTAACGTCGACATTTCGTACACTCGTGTCTCGTACATATTTAATGTTCACTGATGTACACAGTAGTTCCTAGTTTTAATACAATACCTACTTGAAAATTATAAAAAAAAACTATAACTGTCTGCAAGTGTTTTCAACATATTTTGTAAATCAGTCATGGTATGTTTTGATTGAACAATATTATTATTGGGTTAGTCTTAGTTTTCGTAACTGGAAGTTTTGTAATTTTCTAGACCGAAACCCGCAAAGGCACCGTTAAGGTAGAGTAACTGCGACAGATCGAAAAGGAGATCCAAAGTCAATGGCATGAACAGAAGATTCACGAAATTGATGCACCGCCATCCAAGAATACCAAGAGGAAAGGTGATGAAAAATATTTGGCTACCTTTCCATTTCCGTACATGAATGGCAGGCTACATTTAGGGCATACTTTTTCACTTTCAAAATGCGAGGTACGGATTGTTCTTTAAATATCTCCTCAAAATAAGAAAAACCAATGTCAAATGTATTGATTTTAGTTTGCAGTCAGATTCCAACGTTTGAAAGGCAAACAAGTCTTGTTTCCGTTTGGTTTCCATTGTACTGGTATGCCTATCAAAGCGTGTGCAGATAAATTGAAATGGGAGATTCAGACATTTGGCTGTCCACCTCGTTTTCCAGATGATGATGATGAAGAAGAAATAGAAGTCGAAATAAATACCGATATTATTAAGGACAAGAGTAAAGGCAAAAAGGTTCCTATTAGAAACAATTAAACATGTACACCTTACTGATTGGCATTTTTGTATAGAGCAAAGCAATTGCAAAAGGCAGTAAAGCAAAATATCAATGGCAAATCATGAAAAGCTTGGGTTTTGAAGATGATGAACAAATACGAAGTTTTGAAGATCCTTTAACGTGGTTAAATTATTTCCCATCATTAGCTGTTAATGATCTTAAAAGTATTGGTATTCATGTAAGAATGTGAAATCAAATATTTGTACAGTTTCTATAATTTCACTAAGTGTTGGTTCTAATATTTAGGTCGATTGGCGCAGAACATTCATAACTACAAATGAAAATCCATTTTTTGATAGTTTTGTTCGTTGGCAATTTTTACGCCTTCGTGATAATAATAAAATTAAATTTGGAAAACGGTATACTGTATTTTCACCAAAAGATAATCAGCCATGTATGGACCATGATAGATCCAAAGGTGAAGGCGTTGGTCCTCAAGAATATACTTTAGTTAAAATGAAATTAGTTCAACCCTATCCTGAAAAACTCAAATTCACCAAAAAGTATTACTATATTATTTATATTGTATGATATATAATTATATGCTTAATTTACAAATTATCTGTTCAGGTCTTTAAAAAATAAACCAGTATTTTTGGTGGCTGCTACTTTACGGCCAGAAACTATGTATGGTCAGACTAATTGCTGGGTACATCCTGACTTAGAATATGTTGCTTTCAAATTAAATGACGAAAGTATTTTCGTTTGTAGTGAAAGAGCTGCAAAGAACATGTCATATCAAGGGTTCACAGCAAAAAATGGAGAATATGAAATTATCTCCAAACTAAAAGGACAAGTAATTTTAAACATTAAACCATTTTTATTTCAATAATAGTATCACTTGCCCATATTTTAGGATATTTTAGGTGCCAAGTTGAACGCACCACTTAGTTTCAATGAAATTATTTACACTCTACCAATGTTATCGATTAAGCCTGATAAAGGTACTGGAGTTGTTACAAGTGTTCCTTCCGATTCACCTGATGATTATGCAGCTTTAACTGATCTAAAAAAGAAACCGGCATTCCGTGAAAAATATTATATAACTGATGAAATGGTTCTTCCATTTGAACCTGTGAGCAATTTTTGTTAGATTTTAAATAGAATCAATAAATAATTTTTTTAAATTTATTCTATTACTTAATATCTGTATAATTTATGTAATAATACTTTTTTTTTTAAACATAATGTTTATTGAGTAATTTATTTTAGATACCTATTATTGAAATCCCAGACTTAGGAAACTTATGTGCTGTAACAATTTGTAATGAATTAAAAATTCAAAGTCAAAATGATAAAGATAAATTACAAATAGCCAAAGAGAAAGTTTACTTAAAAGCATTTTACGAAGGCGTGAGTCTTAATTAAATTTAAATTGTTTGAATGTTTATTTTCTAAATTAATTTTAAATTTCAGATACTTATAGTTGGAGAATTCAAAGGACAAAAAGTGCAAGATGTTAAAAAAGTTTTACAAAAAAAACTTACAGACTCTAAAGAAGCTGTTATTTATTATGAACCCGAAAAAACCATTATGTCTAGGTACGTTAAATATTTTAATTTATGTTATTTCAGAATTGTATTTTTTAACTGATTTGTAGGTCTGGCGATGAATGTGTTATTGCTTTATGCGATCAATGGTATTTGGATTATGGTGAAACAGAGTGGAAAGCAGCTGCAGAGTTAGCATTAAAAAGCATGAATACTTACCATGACGAAGTTAGGAAAAACTTTACATCGTGTTTAAACTGGTTACACGAATATGCTTGTTCTAGAACTTATGGATTAGGTAATTTATTAGGATATTTTATTTTATATTTTAATTCCACTTTTAGCAAATTAATTATACAATATACTTAAATATATAAGGAACAAAATTGCCATGGGACGAATATTGGTTAATTGAATCTCTATCTGATTCCACTATTTATATGGCATATTATACAATCGCACATTTTCTACAAGAAGGAACATTTAAAGGAGAAAATGGAAACAGTTATAATATCAAGTGAGTTAATATACATTTCTCAATTTTTAAAATGTTTACGTAATTTAATTTCATACATACATACATATGAGTATTGGGCCCCACCAATAAAACTCATGTGGGGCCCAGGAGTTCAAAAATGTAGTTGCATTAGAATTTTAGGTTATTATATAAAAAAAAAAGTTGTAAGTTTTTAAAAATATACAATCATTATGCTAATTAAAATTAGATTACACTGTAAAGCAAATACTGTAACATTAGTTATATAATTAATTCGTCATGAGACTCCAAAAGCCATTGCAGAATTTATTTTTAAATAAATTTAATGGAACGATTTTTATTTTCGATAGTATTTTTCTACATAATTTGATACTTATTACTAAATTTAGTTTTTTTTAGTTCTGTTAGTTAAAAAATTGTTTTTTACATATGTTTGTTACTTCATGCATTATAGGTCTTAATAAATTATGACTTTTTGAAAATACAGCCGTTAATTATCAATAGTTAAAGGAAAAATGTAATATTTCTTATTTAAATAACAACTATTTAATGCAAAAAATATTTATACTTGTTTTTTGATATAAACAATCTATTATGTTTGCACTTTAGGCCAGAAGAGTTAACTCCAGAAGTTTGGGATTATATATTTTTAGATAATAAAAATTATCCTAAACAATGTAAAATTAATAAAAAATATTTGGACGTTATGAAAAACGAATTTGAATATTGGTATCCAGTAGACTTACGATGTTCTGGCAAAGATTTGATTCAGAATCATTTAACATTCTTTATTTACAACCATTGTGCCATTTGGGCTAAACGGCCAGATCTTTGGCCAAAGAGTATAAGAGCAAATGGACATTTATTATTAAATTCAGCCAAGGTAAAATGATTTTTTTATATGTAATTAGTATTTATATTTTAAATATTAAATGTTGAATAATTTATGTTCTGTTTATGCTAGATGTCTAAATCAGATGGAAATTTTATGACATTAGAAGAAGCGGTTAATAAGTTTAGTGCTGATGGTATGAGATTTTGTCTAGCAGATGCTGGAGATGCAATTGAAGACGCAAATTTTGTTGAAAATATGGCTGAAGCAGGTATTTAATTTTTCATGTTTTAAATAGGTATTAAATTACTATTTTGTATTTAATATAGATAAATTATTTTGTAGGTATTTTAAGACTCTATGCTTTTATTGAATGGGTTAAAGAAGTGCTAGCTTCTGTGGCAACACTTAGAAATGGACCAACTGATTCGTTTACAGATACTGTATTTATGAGGTAACAATAAGTCTTGCTCTTTGTTTATTTTATTTTGATAAAATGGTTAAATTTCTAATCTAAAACATTTTTTTTCAGTGAAATAAATCTTAAAATTCAACAAACTGGTGAATATTATGAAAAACTTTTATTCAAAGAAGCTTTGAGAACTGGTTTCTTTGAATTACAAGCTGCTCGTGATAGGTATCGTGAACTTTGTGGCAATCCAGAACTTGGAGGTGAATGTATGCACAAAGATCTGATATTACATTTCATTAAGGTTCAAACGATTCTATTGGCTCCAATCTGTCCACATGTCTCTGAGCATATTTACCAGCTTTTAGGAAACGTAATTGTTAAAAAATAATAGTTTTTTTTCTTTTTTATTGACTGATTTTAATTTTTTTCTTAATTTTATAGACTGATAGTGTGGTCAAAGCAAGTTGGCCTCAAGCTGATGAAGTTGATTATAAGCTCCTTCAAAGTGGAGAATACTTGATGGAAGCTGCCCATTCATTTAGACTGCAACAAAAAAATTTGTTGAACATAGGAGCAAAAAAGAATCAAACCAAAGCCAAAGTGGTGGAAAAACCGACAAAAGCTGTTGCATGGGTTGCAAAAACATTACCCCCGTGGCAAACAACCATTTTGGAAACAATGAAAGAGCTTTACTCCGTATGTGTAAATTAGATGTTGAAGGGGAGCCCAGGGAAGAACCCTTTACCCCAGAGTTTTTTATTTCTAAGAGAATTGCTAGCGGTCTGTTGTTAATTAGTTAATTGTAGGTAGTACTCTTCGGAGTTGTGTATTTATATTGGTGTGTGTGCCACTCATGATAAGAAAACAGATTTAAATTCTTTTTTAATCTTATAATATTATATCTATCATATTTTTAATTTATAAAATTTAATTGGAAAATATTTCAGATTTTGGAAAAGGTAAGATCTTTAAATAAAATTTAGGAGGGATTAAAAGTGTGTAATCTTCATAAGAAATTCAAATTGGTTTTCAAGAAAGTCCATAGGTTTAATTGGTACGATTATATATTGTATGTAATTGTACCAAATAATGATCGCTCGCAATAAAAAGTAGAATGTCACATGCAGTGGTGGTGCGAAAATAATTTTTTGAGGCATAGAACTCTAGACTAAGTAAGGTGTGTGGGTGGGTAGGTACTAGGTAGGCAGTACATTTATGTATATTGTATACAAAGTATAATTTTTTTCCTTTTTTTTAGTCTAGACATGACCCATAAGGTGGGTGGCAAAAAAAATGTGCTATTTAGTACATTTGTCTCCATCTTGCAAACCTAATATAGATTATACAGATAATTTGATTCGGCAGAATCAGTTTTAAGTTGGATATCCTTGATATTATTGCAAATTTACCTGATCATCAATCCTAAATTAGAGGAAATTTCCTTCAACAGCATTTTAAAAGTAAAAAATTCCTGATTTCAAAAGCGACAGGAAAAATAAAACATAAAATTGAGGAAAAACGGTAATTTCTTTGTGTTATTGAAATTTAAAAAAAAGTTGAGCGTAAATCCACAGTTAATTTTTATGCGCGTTTAAATTAACAATTTTGACAAATTCGCCAAAAAAATCACAAACATTTGCAAATTATTTTAAGTGAAAAAACTATAAAAAAATTTCTTTTTGTATCAAAAATTTTAAAATTGAATATAAAATGCCTTATAAATTTGTCTACCTTAAAAAAAAAAATTTGAAAAAAATTTGAATTAAATTTGTATGAGCTTTTAAAGTTGAAATTTTTATAACATTGGATATTCAGTCGATTTCTCATATAGCTATTTTCTTATTTTGTTGTAACTCAAAAACTGCCTTTAAAAAAAAGAAAAAAATATAAATTATGATAATGTAATTAGATCTAACAGTTTCTACGGTTTTTCTATGTTTTGTGATTTATCTATCGTTTCCGGATTAATACAATATACGATTTATTGACGATGTAATTGAAGGTGTCGTCTACTGTCAGTTATCTATTGACAGATCACGCTTTTCGGAAATAAAAAAGATCATAGGTAACCAGACACACATTCTTTACTACGCCCATGGTTTTAGAATAATTACATTTTACTGTTTTCATCTACGCTTATAATTTCAGTGTACCGATAGTCCTGTCATTTATCATAAAACAGTAATCTTTCATGATTTATGTGGTGAATTAGACAAAAAAAAGTTTTTAGATCACATGAGTAGGTATAGTTGGAGGACCGCTACGATTCTAGGTATCAAAGTAAACGTTTTTCACACTGAAACCCAAAAATCGAACAACAACTGATAACTCTGATTTTAACATATATCATTATAATTTATAAGACATGTTTTATTTGTGATACATCGTTTATATTCGTGTACGCAGGGAAATGGCAATGTATTACCGGACAATAAAATAATTTCTTCTGCTCTGGGTAAAAAAGAATCACTAAAAAAATACATGAAACGAGCAATGCCGTTCGCACAGATGGTGAAAGAGAAGCTGATCAAGGTCGGCGACTCCGCTTTCAACGTTAAATTGGACTTTGACGAAAAACGCGTGCTCGAAGTGAACAGATCCTATCTAGAAAACACTTTGGATGTTAGTATGTCGTAATTAATAATATTGTAATGACTAATGTCTAATTTGTATGGAAACAATTATCGTTCCTACACGAAAGTAGCCGGTAAAAGTTACATACGTTAATTCTTACATAAATGATATGTGTGAGTTCATATAATAGGTAGGTACTTACATGAAATTGGGGTGTGTATAAGTTCCTACGTGACGGAAAAACGGTATATTATGAAAATTCCTACACGAAAAAAAATTACTTGTTAGTTCTTACTCTACATTTTTTAAATTATTGATACTTCCAGCTTTTTCAAGTAAATGCAAATATTAAACAAGATCCATAATTAGTAACACAAAAACCAAAAATAGTAAAAAAAATACGCTGTAAAAGAAAATTTTCTGAATGACAACATTTTAGATTATACAACAAACAATATTGACCAGTATGATTATGTTAAATATTTAGGTATCCGAAATAATTCATATTATAAATTATAAAATATTATTTTTATTTTTTCTTCGACATTTGTGCCCGTTTGACTGCTTTAATATATAATATATAGATAATATGTTTTTTTTATGAAATGTATCATGATTTTTTTTTTTTAAGATATTGAAATCATTAAACAAATTTTGTACTTCTTTTTAACATACAAATGTCATAATATGTTATCACAGGTATTTCGGATATACAATTAGTGTAAGAACTAACAAACGTGCGTTTTTTTTCGTGTATAGGAATTACATGCATAATTTTTTCCAAAATGCAGCAACTGCAACTCACCTAGGTCTCGTGTAGGAACTTGCATTCACCCATTTCTATTGTACGCACTATACGTTTCGCAACAAAATACGATGGTTTTTATGGGCATTTCAGTTGGAACATTTGGACATCAAACACTCTGACAGCAGCGATGCACCAGAAAATATTCGTAACGAATGTTGCCCCGGGGAACCGTACATTACGTTTTTGCCACCTGACGCGTCGTTGAGTCTGCTCGTCGTCAATCCGCAGCCGCAAAAGCCGTTTTTCCAACGAGAACTTGCGGTGTACGACGGCGACACAGTCGAAAAGCTGATCAAGAGGC
The DNA here is from genome assembly GCF_001856785.1 of Myzus persicae. NCBI lineage: Eukaryota > Metazoa > Arthropoda > Insecta > Hemiptera > Aphididae > Myzus > Myzus persicae. Next base: position 496,583 of record NW_019101569.1, read on the forward strand.
TGAAAAAAATCGATCTAAAACTGAGTGAGTGCGCATTATTGTCATTTAACTACCAGTGGCTCGGGAGGAAGAGCTTGGTAATTTAAAAATTAGGGCTGGATTTTTAATGTCTTAAAAAATATGCTTCTATGCCCAATACAAATTCTGAATAATGTACTAAAAAAATCGCCACATTTTCAATTTTTAATAATTTCGATGTGAATTTGGTTTAAATGCCAGTATACATTTCAAAGAATTATTGTAATTAAAAAATGTTTTACAGACAGAACCGATTGTTTTCGACTTCTTTTAGAGGACGCTACACCCGCATGACGTGTTTTCTCTGTCTTACAAGTGTACAACATAGCAAAAACTGTTTTGTGCGAGATAGAACCACTCAGCCTGTAGTCCTAGTAGAGACACCAAAAGTTTACACAATATAGAAGATAATATTATCTGTGTCTTAGCTTTTTGTTCGTTTGATATCATTAGTAAAAAAAAAGTTATGACATTTTTAAAAATCTGATATTTACGTCCTCTAAAATGAAATAACTCATGATATCGGTCTTATCAAAAAAAAATAAAAACTCTACGATACAATTGAAATTCTCTGCTATTCGTTGTGAAAATTTGATTTCTTAGTTGTCACTGTAACCTTCTTGTTTCTTTCCCCTCGCGAAACAGTTTTTGATATGTTTTTAATTTGTAAGACAGAAACAACACGTGTGGGTGTAAGGACTAAGGATCCTCTTAATTTGGAAAAACACGCTCACCTGGTCCATTAGATTGAGTTTAATGACATGATATTATGATACATCGTGATTGAATAATAACATAATTAATTTGTGCCAATAACTTTTTTCTGTTAACCAGCGTCCAACAAAATAAGTCTATGGCGGTACAAAGATCCTGTTTTGGGACCGAGGTTGATACCCAATTACTTACAACCGACGGAGAACTGCATCGCGATGACCCCGGAAACATTGTTGTTCATCGATACAGAAAAGAAAATCATTGGATACGGTGACAGTCCGTCAAAAAAACAACCTCTTGGAGGTAGCATTGTCTATCTTGTTCAGTAGTTATGTTGTCTTGAATGTTCTGTTTTATATTAATTTAATTCAAAATCCGTTTTTCTGGATACTGACTTTATTTTACTGTAGTCATAAGGAATACCATTGATATCAACGGAAATGCCTCCTAACTTTGTTCTTTCTTCTTTTGAGGAAACGGGAACCCAAAACAATTAAATTACTTTGAAAATTGATTAAACATAATAAGTGTATTTGATTATATCACATTCAATAAAAAATTATATAAACGTTGACGTTATTTAATACCTTTATGATCATATTGTTTTTAATTGTATATTATAAGTGAATCAGGACGTGCTTTGTGTCAGTTTAATTATGCTACAAAAAGATATATATTTAATATCACTCGGCCAGAAAATAATTGTATGTGTATTATAATGTATACATTATTTTAGAAAAGACCAAGACTATTAAAACAAAACTGGCTTGTTTTTAGAACCTCTTGGATCCCTGTTGTGTCCGTTAGCTACCAGTACTTAATTACAATTGTTTGTAATAAGATTTTACAACAGTTCTACCAAAAGAAAATTATTTACACCAGCGAGTATTTAAAAATATTGGTACTAAAATATAAAAGTTACCAAATTCGTTTCAATTCGTACATCATAACAGAATTATAATTTATTTATTTCTATTTAAATAAGTTTAGAAACCAGGAATTTAGCACCCTTGCAGAGTGAGCTTTTCTAGCTTGTTTTAATTACAACAACTTTCAATTTGTATCAAATTGTATAATAATACTTAAAGCGACTTGTAGACGAAATATGAACTACACAAACAATAACAACAAATATGAAAACTTTTGTCTACAATTATCTATTATTTATTCTCATTTATCGGCATGTAGGAAGAATTGCAAAATTGTTCAGCATTGTTTAATTGATTATTATTACTTAAAAATTACAATTTTGTGTTTTATATTACAACAACTGTTTATGGAAAAACAGCAGCTGTGGGCAAATTTGAATATTTTTAATTTTCTTGTGAAATCGACCAACACAATAATGTTTGTGATGCGATTGATCAAACAAATTAAGATTGAAAATAAAATTGTATATTTATAACAAATAATGTACAGCTTTTCGACTAAGATAATAATATATTTAAAAAAAAAAAATTATTTATAAACGTCAAATGTTGGTAACTTTCGGGTAATAATTAAAATGTAATAAGTTTGTATTCCCTCAAGAGCTTTCCAAAAAAATGTCATAACAAACATACAAAAAAGTAAAAATTGTTCACGACAAATATTTTAATTAATAATAGACTTTGTGTAACATTAAATACAAAATTAAAAAAAAAAAAAATGTCAACTGATAACTAATGAACAAAAATAATCGTAACAACTTATATCTACGAAGCCCTGACATTACAGTCATGAAATATATATATATAATAACAAATATAAAATTATTTTTCTAGGTTTAATTTGTATCTTGAACATCAATTTCAAACTTTTCAGTTACTAATCATAGTTCAATAATCGATAGAAAATAATTATTTTATATTTGATAAGTTAATAAATTATAGCCCGTTTTGGAAAGACCCTCGAGCCTGTTATTTAGCATATAAATATAATAATAAATCATAATATTACAACACATAGGCGTAAGGTAGTAATAATAATAATAGTAGTAGTAATAAAAACAATAAAAAGAAGTGAAAAATAAATAGTTACAACATACAAAACTATCACATTTCGTTTCAATTCAACGATAAGACCACAAATATGTATTATTTCACATCAGTGATTTGGAAAAACAAAAAAATGTTGTTTTATAATTAAAAAAAAAAGGAAGAATAATAATTATAATGAAAAATAAATAAATTAACTTTAACAACGGATAAGAAATGTATGTATTTTAAACGATTTTTTAAGACAGTGGATTGATTATTGCAAACAAGCTTGGACTTTCTCTATCCATTCTTGGGCGGTTGTCATATCACTAGCAGAGAAATTGTAAGTTCTTCTGTTTGTACGCAACTATAGATATAATAAAAAACATTGTTTACAATATAATATATTATATATGGTAAGAAAACAAAAAAAATTACTTACATCAAAGAAAGATTTGTCATCAGTTTTTTTAGGTGCACCAGGTGTTGGGTTGGCTTGAGACACAGACATTACTTCAGCAAGATCTAAATTTGACAAATTATTATTTAATAAAGTATAGTTAATAACTTTGCATGTAACCCGCCAAATTGCAAATAAAATTAAACATAAACTATCGACAATCTATTGTTTGATTGTTATAACATACCTATGGAAATGTGAACTACATCATTAAGAGGACTTTAATTTTAGAAATTACAGAGTAAAATGTATTATTGTTAACGTTAAATTTGCCATGTGTATATTTATAAGACAGACAACAAATGAATGGTGTGCTACGGTGTCCTCTTAACAGGGAACAGATTTGTAGCATTTGCATATTTTTCATGGTTATCGTATTAAATGCTATGTAAGCACAAAATATTTCCTAAGAGTTGTGAGTTAAAATATGAACATTTTTTAAATTTTAGTGAATATATTTAATAATTTTAGTCATATTTCATCTTTTATATATATAATATACGGGAGACGAGGTGACCGAGTGGTCTGACGCGTCCGCTACAACGCAGCCGGTCGCGGTTCGATCCTCGGCCACCGGGCGGCATTTTTCTCCGGACAAGTCGCGGTGACCGGAGAACAAGTGCTGCCATCCCCCACCCCCGGGGCATGTCAGAAACCTACGGGTGCCCCATTCGAAATTCTGCCAAATCAAACACACACGTGTTCCCCCCTACCGTCCCAAAAACCTACAATACAAACCTATACAACACAAAAAAAAAAA